>NW_019212977.1:171308-351510 GCF_002532875.2 Varroa jacobsoni
TATATATATATTTGTTTACTGCCTCTTGTCTATAGTACGGTAGCCACTGTCCAGTTTTGAATTTTCGCGCGCTGAGAGTTTGCGCCCATTTTACCCTCCCACACGTGTGTCTAATTTTGGTCGTTCTTGTTGTGCAGTCAACAGTTATTGGAAAGTCTCATTTCCCCTATGTCAATTGGAGTTCACTTTTTAAGGCTAGGGATTATTTCAGGAGTACTAGTAACCTGATTTTGTAGTGAGAAAGAACCTATATTTCTGATATTCTGATCCCTTCATTTCCGCTCCTATTTCGCAGTTATTATCACTCTGACGGCTAACCTAATTAGAACGTTGCTTTCGTTTTTCTACCTGTACTATTATACTTATATCAGTTTGCCGTTAGTTTAAAAAAGAGCTTCTTCAGTTCAGCGATCCTATTAAAGTCTCATCGGTTTAGTATAATGCTGTTACATTTTTGCAATAGGGCACGCGCCAGCTCTATTCATAAGTTTAATACGATTTCTTAATTCTGACGTTGCATCTATGTTGAAGAATAGAATGATAATATATTTGAGAACTTTAACAGAGTTGAAAACTTATTAACAATTCGATAATACAAAACGTTTATGAAATACAGATATGGATCTGAACTGGATTGAAAACGATGTTTCGAACATTCATGTAGATAATTTTAAACAAGCAAGTTTCGAGCTAAACGTTAAAGTTATGTCTAGTTGCAATTAGTTGTGTAGTCAATCTGCAAGTATCCATCTTGGCAGAACAAGCAGAGCTATCGAATCTCGTTTCTGCTCGGATGATCTATGCTACGTGATCAAGAAACTCCTATCTATAGAGTCATTATTTCTCCAGAGTCTATGCGGAAGCTAGCAAGTCTTCGGTAAGTGTGAATCATAGCTGCAAAGTTTGATTTCCCTAGTGAAAACACCGTTACACCATTTATATTTCCACTAAGCGCAAACAGGACATAAATCAGCCATAGCTCATGTACAAACATTAACAAATTCTAGCATTTGGTATACATGAATTGTAATCCTTCCGTGTAGGTAAGAATGGCTCCGCTCCGTTCTTTATGTTTTCCGTTAAAGAAGTCATTGGCGATATTTTTGCTGAGTCGCTTTCGCTAAACGCAAAAATTTCATCGTAGTGTATTTGTAAGCTGCAGTGGTACATAAAGGCATATACAGATGTTATCAAGTAGAAAAGCAGATTCTGTGAATGACAAAGATACAGTGTCAAAAGATCATCAATCAAAGCCTCGTGGAGTTCTCTAGAACATTCAAGTGAGGAAGACATCTTGTCAAATTTCGTAGTGAATTTAGGTCAGTTAATAACCTTAGCCGATTCGAAATAATGTTGAAACGCATATTATAAATAAGCCATCAGGTGCATACCAAGACAAAAAGCTACAGTGAGTGGAATCAACACGTTCAATGGACGTTTGAAGACGTCGGTGCAGGATGGACGTTTGAAGACGTCGGTGCAGGCTTCAAATGATAATCTCGCCATTGTTATTTCCCATTCGGGGAAAGCTATTACGATAATTTGGTCACACTCAGTCGCTAGTGTCACGCCACCGTCCCGTCACACGACACGTCATTCGCGTGCTCGTAGGCCGTCGTCGACTGGTTTAGATAGAACTTGCAATTCTAAACAATGAAATAGCTGTTGAGTAATGTAAACGAGCTGTTTGGTCCCGGTCAATTTACTACGGCAGACTTTTTACGAAATGTTTGCGGTTTCTTACCGTAAACACTAACCAGGGAAGTCTTTTATGATATGCCGCACGTTAAATAATGCAATTGTATACGTGCTTTAACGGCTGACGATCTCGTATTAAGTCATTTTTAAAGTATCTGAAACTAGGAAATTCGCTCTCAAATGGCTTTTATCTTGTCACTTGCACGCCGCATAAATTTCTAAGCGTCCGTAATTCAGCAGTAAAAACTATTGGCCAGAATTCAAATGGATCTAAATTGGGAGTTTGTAGCATGTAACATGCTCCTATAGGTTTCCGTGGTGGGATCACGCTGTGCCAAGTAGAGTTGTGGGACGTTCTCGATTTATATAGACTGCTCTAACAGTTGACATCACCTATTGCCAAAATCGCTCATTAATGAACTTTTGCAGTTTAGTGCAGTTAAGTGGTAACAAGAACGGATTTGAAAACTAGTTCAACATTATCTTGTTTGGCAACGCCCCTGAAAAGATTGTTACGTAGAACCACCTGCGCATCATTTCATGTCATATCCGGTGCTTGGTTGTGCCGTTGCCTCGGTGAGCTATACTCCCTGTCAGGTAATTGTTAGTTACCAATACCGATGGGCGTCTACTGGTTTGCCAGTTGTCGGAGTTTCTTGCACTACGGTAGCTTCTTCCTCTCACCGTTCAGTTTCACCCGATCTCGGTTCGAAAGATCTGAACAGAGTTGGCTTTTTCAGCCGGCGTATTGCCGCATCGTGAAAGCAAACGGCAAGCAAAAAGCGGGAGTCGGCAGTAAACTAGATAGTAGGTCCGTTGACAGTCGAGCAGGCGCAAACGAAACGAGAAATAAGATTGAGCAAGGACAGGAAAAGCTAGGAAGCTCTTTGGCTATCAGACTCACGTTAGGCAGCCCTGGCTGAGTCTGTAGGATAAATAGCGGCGGCGGCGGCGGCAGCAGCTGCTCCTATAACGGCGGGCGAACGAGCAAGGCACCAGAGGCGTCAGGACCTTCGTGAGCAGAGAAGCAAGCGGAGACGGCCCGGAGCGAGGGCGACAGGACCTAAAGCTTTTCGTTCATTGAACGGCCGTGCGCTCGCCTGGCCGCTGCCTAAGAACATTGAAAAGGAGGCGCCGACTGCCCATTGAAAAATGAAGGCATTTTATTGCGGCTTCGGAATTCGCCGGTCATGGTACCAACATTACCAACTCAAGAGGTTCCCTTCAGTACGAAATTGAGCAGCGGACGGGGATGACCATCCCCGATGGTGTTTTGCTGACGGTCAGCAGCAGCTAGCGTGGACTACTGGCTATAGTAAGGTCGACAGAAAAAAGTCTAGCGGCGAAGTCGACGTTAGGAGGGCGAAGAACGCTGGCGAACCGCTGAGGGCATAGGCTAGGCATCAGCACTAGACAGCGCTGCACAAACTGACGATAGAGATCTATTACTGAGTGTATTGGGCATCGGCGATTGTTGGCTTCAAGAAAATTCAGTATAATGGTTTGAGGAATGGGTTCCGGTCTTCGCGGCAGGACTGTTCGGCGGTGCGATTCAGCACGGCGCAGCGCAGCAAAGTCGACGATGTTTAGTGGTAAAAATGGAAATGTCAGGACCTAAAACATTTGGCCTAAGTATACAGGACGCTTACACAACTGTACGGGGCACAGCCGCACCCTGCAAGTGAGTCAGTGACCGAGTAAGTGTAACGGATAAAGAGAAATTTGGACGCCGATGTGTGATATATATAGCGGAGCGTCCGCGTAGTGCATGTTCTTAAGGTAGACGTCGATTGACTGTGGCAATAATGCTAACAATAGCAGTAAAAGAACGACTATACTTGTCTATCGTTTGAATCAAAATGGAGAGAACACTGTCCGTGCGTGAAGCCACGATCCAATGAACTTTCCGCGTCGTCTGCATAAAAACCAGCCATTTAAAACTTTATAAAAATAAAGTTATTAAATGTGCCTAGTTATTATGGCAAAAAGTACAGGTCGCAAACGGTTTTACGTTCAGGGTTTATTTGAGTGCTCGCTGAAGTAATCAAATCATACTCTACATGCATGGTCTATTAGGCTGATTGGACCTTCATGGTGATTTTATGCGTAATGATCTTGCATTGCTCCGTAAAGCAGCGTGTTCGAAGAGCAAGTGTACGCTCTGGGTATTTCGTATACATAATCTTGTGCTCTGACAGACTACGGGATCGTCATCAGTGGTGTGTGATGGAGGGAATGTGATTACATTATGAGTCAGCGTGCATGGATCCCAGTTGAGGCTTCCTACCCGTCAAGTCAGCGGCTGTGTCTAGTAGAAATGTTACCAAAATCTTGTTTACTACTTCTTGATCTTTCTAGAAAAAGTGAAGTTCATCGAAATATTATGTTATATATTATTAAATATACTTGGTTATGGAAAATGCTGACCCTCGTCGGTTGACGTTTTCTCACGCTTTCTACCATAAACCGGGATTTTCGGGATTGCACTCGGCTGTTGAGAGCACTTCGTTTCTCTTTGGTGTAATGATCCTAGGAAATGTTCTGTCGTCTGTATCTGTGCTTCATTATCTTTCTTTGTGTATTTGTGTGTATTTGATTTTCTCAAATTCGTTTCGTAACTTGTTATTTTCATATAGGTGATCGCATTATCCTCCGTTTCTGGGCGGTCTAAAAGAGGTCACGTTTTTATGTCATAGCATTTTAGAAACTGCAACAGTAGCAAACATGAATGCATAAAAAATGGTAACGTAAAAAACGGCTTTTAGAAATTTAGTGAATTGCAATAGCAGACATCAAATTGCTTTAACGAATTTTATTTAAACAAAGATATCGAAACCTTCTACCATTTATTATTTGTAGGTTCCTAAGGTTGTAAGTTGCAATCTCCTACGGACGTTTTAATATGTCATTGTCCTTTTACTGAAACTTAGATTTATTATTAGAAAAAATAGACTAGATCGCGTGATACAATTAAGGGTTGTACCAAAGAAAGATGCATTTTAACTTCAATTGCCACTTCTACATAATGACATTTTGCTCAACAAATTTAATTACAAGAGGTAATGAAACGGAAGATGTGATATATCGCCCACATGCAATCCTACCGCGATACATATACTGTGACTGGATAGGTAAGTTCCTTTTAGCTCCCTCAAGAGGAATCTTCTTTGGCTGTCTATCAGCTAGAAAATGGCCAAGCCTTGCGAGTCTAAACTATTTATCTTCGTGTGTATCAGACAGTCTAAACTTTGATGATTTAGTTAATATAGGGCGTAACGCAGAAAGCACGCGAGAATGTGCGTCAGGTGGCTACAATTTCATATTGAAAAACAAAAATCACGAAAAAAACTCACTGTAGGAGCCAAGCTAGTAAATATATATATAGTTCAATGGAGAAATAACTTTAAGCTAATCATGTATCTCGCATTGGAGTCGAATTTGACTAGATCAACTGGTACTCACAGGATAGATGTGCGCGGATTTCCTCTCAGTATTGCTATATTGGAAATAATGTCTCTCTATGGACACTGGAGGACACAACAAAAATATATCAATTGTATATAAATGGAAATTTGTTTCAAAGTGCTCCAATAAAAACAAGAGAAAATATTTAAAAGTTTATTTTTTTCGTGTAATTAAATAGCAATAGCGAATGAATTAACATTGTTTTCGAAACAGAACATCTATGCTTAAATGTTATTAGAAATGTAAAAATATAGCAGAAATATAAAGATGATACTGTAGAGTTTCGGATCCATCAATGCGATTTACAATTAATCACATAAAAAATAAGCTTGAAAACGATGGAACTGTTCGGGGTGTTCGTAGACAATGTTTCGCAAGACCGAAAACATTAAGGAGCCTCACTAGCCGAGGAAAAGTAGTAAAGAGAAAGCTTCAAGAAGTTCGTGAGAAACTCGCGCCATGAGCCTGGCATCAGCAAATCAGATGACCATCACATTTTGAGACGTTGTAAGTGGACAGGTTATATTCCATATGGACGACTCCGGCTTTGCGAATGCTAGTTAGAAAAATGTTGCACAGCTTTTTGGGGAAGATGGATTGTAGCGGTAGCATAATGCTAGATAATATAAAACTAGATAAAAACTAGACATTACTCGGCATCTACATGCTACCATATAGATCTTTGGTACGCTGCGGCATTTCGCGCAATAGACTGATGAATCACATTGTTCATCGTTTCAATGCGAACTATCTGAATTTTCTATAGTAATCCATTTTGTCACGCGCATAAAATAACTGGATGGCAACCGAATGGGGCATCTGTACATTATGATCGTGATATAAAAGCTTGTACCTTTCAAAGAGGTACGTTGGGCGAAAAGGTCTTGCTGGTTCTTTTCACTTGACGCCGACATGATGCTACTTATAATACAGAGACCAACAATATTTAACTATCGTATTTGAACTAGAATACACTACAGAGCTATATGAAATATCCACTAAAGGTCGTTAGTAGAAACGGTAATCATTTCTGGGAATGAAGATTATTATATATGTAATGCAGATTTTTCTTCAATTTATTATATAAAACATATGTAAAACATTATAATTAGTTAGTTAAACCGTGCATACATTTGTATATATATATGCAGTTTATATTGTACCGTGTATTGATATAAGTTGCAACGTGAGGCCGTTGTCGGCCCAGATCACCTTCCTCTAAAACTAGCAATCCTGTAGCTGTGCCACGCTCTTTCATATGTAGTTTTTTTTACCTCCTGCATCAGCAATGCAATTTGCGTAAAGGTCATCTTAATGGGCTGCTTTGTATAGAGTCTGGTTCCCCGTGCAGGCAGTAACTCACACATGTTTACATTCTTTCATTCTTATAATATCTTTGGTCTATTCATGGCGTTAGCTTTAATGTCTCAGCGCAGGAATGGCGAATGTCCTGACATTCAGACCAACTAAATATTTCCGCCGGAGCTGTATATATATTACGGCTATTAGAGGATAGAATATGTACATATCGTACAGCGCAGCAGCGGGCGTGGGGCTAGTAACAGACGACAACGGTAGTGCATTATCTGCATAGCGCCGTCGCTTAGCAGTAATAAGAACTACTGGTAATAAGTTCTTCGAGTCCTGCTTTTATCATTCTCAAGTCAGGCGAGACGGTCTGGTTTGGTCAAGCAAGCGTTATCGACAGACGTTTTAAAAAAGTCGATGTCATTAAGCTTTTTTAGCAGTCATTAGAGGACACCGAATATTGTATATCGCAGTGAATGAGTATGTGTCTTAGACTACATCTGAAGAACCAGCCGAACGAGTGAGAGCAAAGACTGAAACGGCAATGTCTTCAGGGAATAGTACAACTTTCGCCTTCAATCGATCCTCGATCAATTTAACTGAAGCCTGAAGATATTCCTTGCTCTGTATAACGCTAAATGACATTTGTTGTTACAGGGTGTTATAAAGCACTCAGCTCAAGTTTCTTGAGAAGTGTTAGAACTATCGAACGGATAAAGCAATGACCATAGCCGATAATTCTGCATCTACACAAATCCATGATTTCAAATAATGTCAATGGCTCAATAGGACCACATCTGTTTCAAGTGCCGATGCCATGCGATTTCGCCGGTTAGATCTCCTGCGAACGGTGGTGTAGAAAACAAATCCCATTGAATCACAAATAGTCGAAAATAATCTATATCACCGAGGCCTGCCACTTGTGCACGATTAATTCTATTTCGCTTATCATAGAGACCAATATTAGCATGACCCCGTTTGGATGCCAACGAGAAAAGGTCGTCACTGAGATAACATTGGTTAGGGACCTTCGTCTCTTTTGTCGAAGTTGCCCTGACAGCTAGAAAGACGATAGATGTGGAGTCGATCGAAAAGCACCGGTAGCGTCGCATCTTCGAGTAAGCTTCGATGCTGAGCTGAGGATTTTGGGACTTCGCATAAATTCCCAATTTATCAAAAAAGTGTCGTCGTCTCGTCATTTTAGTTGCTTTTGCACTGGGTTTAGACAATAGACGGTCTCTCTCTGAAAAGTGTCGCGGGCAAGGTTTTGACACCAGCTTAAGCTTGTCTCTCGTACTGTTTTTTAGAAATAGCTCAACGTTTTACGTTTGTGCGTTGCTGCCGACTTTCGGTACCGGCTTTATTATGAAATATTCTTTGAAAAAAACATTAATTATTAAAAACAACCGCACGACGTCAGCAGCCAGGGATATTGTGTTTTGCTAACGCTGTACAAATGTACGCACTATACATAGAAGCCTAATATTAATACATCATGAAGTACTGACAATAGATTAGGTATGCCGTACCAATATCCATAAAGAGAACTATTGCTCGATATTTGTTTCTTGATGACGCCTAATGTTTTGTTCGATAAATGAAAATTTCTAAGGGCAGTGCAGCAAACAAATAGCCTCGAGAATCAGTATACTGGTTATATCTCTTTTCGATACTGGCTAATAGAAGGGTTAATAAGAAAAATAGAACACGAAAACAAGATAAAGAGGGATTATTGTTGTATGAATCTACACTTAACTGGTTCCGTTTTTAAGAAATCGCTTGTCTATTCCACCTAAACGATCTTTAGAGGTCGCTGGATGGATATGTAAAGTGAGAAATTACATCATCCCGTTAGTACCGGTATAAACCTTTTCAAGTGAGTGTCGCTCAAATAGAGACGATGTTTGGATTAATGTTTCAAATATAGTACTTTTTTTTCCATACAGCAATTGTATTTCTACGTTTCTAGGTTTGTTTTCGAATTTTCGTCTAGTTAGGCTCGGTGGACCCTCTAATTTTTACATATACTGAGCCGTCCAATGGGTTCTTTGTCTTGCATCCTCTTAATGAATGTAGAAATCGAACCATCCGATATATGTTTGCCTTAGCCTTTGGTTGCATTTTGATTAGATAGTATAAAGCCTCAAATGGTCCCTTCAACCGCTATTTTTATTTGGTGTATTAAATTTATTTGTTATTAAACTTCGTAAGAGCAAGGCGTATGCTTCCACAGGAAAATAATGACCTATTCCCAGTCCACCGAAAGATATACGTCTTAACTCCAAATCGATGTGACAAACTGTGTACTGCTTTATCAGTGGCTTCGTACCTGTCGATAATATTGGCCATTTAGTATTTGGCTTATTCTCTAATCTGGGCTCTAATGTTTATCCGTTTGTCAAACATAGCTATTATGGATGTAAATAACGGTTTTTTTTTTTTTTCTAAATTCGCTAGTCGCAAACACAGCATCATCGAATTGAACTCTATGGTGCCGATACTACATTGTCGATCTGTTTCATATTACTCTATTCACTTGATAAGAAAAGACGCAGTGTTTAAAAAATAGTAAATTCAAATCGAACTGTGTGTTTACTCAAAGATACAATCGATTTACCGATAACTCCTTAAACGCAAAGTATATGGCTGCGTCCTGTGGTGGCGGACCCTCCCGAGTCGAGAAAGTTCTGTTTACCTGAAGAAAGGCTGCAACTTCATGATTTTACGGAGCAGCTAAGACTGTATTGCACTGGAGCAGTCGACTGACATATGAAGTTATATTGAATGCATTGCCTGCAGCGTCTCGGAGAAATCGAATATTTCTCTAGAATCTTGCTGAATAGAGATCTCGCGACCCGTTTGACGGATGGAAGCCCCAGCCGGACGATTATAAAGCGATATCATTCGTCCTAACCATAGTGACATTTGACAAGAAGAAACACCTTTGGTTTCCACTAGCAGCAGCGTTGTACGAGCCACTTAATACCGTTTATGTTACGTAACAGGGTATGGCACACTCATACCGCGGTGCTATAGCACAAAGTAAATATCCGCGGCAGTTCTCTTCGAATATCTGAGTGCGAAAAAAACGAATGAAAGCGAAACAACTGTTTCGCTTTCATTCGTGATTCACGAAAACAACCGCAGTCTGCCCCGAGCTCGATGAACGGGTTGAAGGATGAGCAGGCATGACGTATTCAGAGCTGTGCTTACACTGATACGATTACGTGCCTGACGATAGAGAACTTTTCTTCGTTGGTGGGGTTGATGCTGTTACAGAGAGACTCGGATGTAAACTTCAGGGCATGGCTGCGTGAATGGATTAATTCGGATGTAGATAATTAGGTATTAGGAAGAAAACTTAATTTAACGTAAAGTGCACGATGAAATTTTTTGAGCTACGCGTGCGCAAAAAGT
The DNA here is from genome assembly GCF_002532875.2 of Varroa jacobsoni. Taxonomy (NCBI): domain Eukaryota; kingdom Metazoa; phylum Arthropoda; class Arachnida; order Mesostigmata; family Varroidae; genus Varroa; species Varroa jacobsoni. Next base: position 181,197 of record NW_019212977.1, read on the forward strand.
TTCGCCATGCACTACCGCCAGCAAATATGTCCTATTTATTTGAAGTTATCTAAGAAGGATTCCAAAAGCACTTTTGCTTAGTTCTGGTTGAAATATTGACTGAATAGTGACTGAGCTCAAGTCACTATTGCATTGATAAGGTAATCATTGTTTTTAAATCATTTGTATTCTTTTTTTTATTGGTGGTTTATCTCGAACCGACCGACCGTGATGTGAGCGTTAGAGTTTGACCACCTTATTGTATCACTACAGCCCATTTTCCAGCTTTTTCTTGTCCAGTAGTTTACCCATATTCCTTGGAGAAACCAGAACGTCCAGGTTAGCTTTAAAGCGACGGGGTTAATTTGGACATGTTTAAATTATCGAAATTCATGGTAATGCGCTAAAGCCTAAGGGACACCCAGCACTAAAGAATGCGAACCTATGTCAAAAGGTCGAATAAATAAAGAAATTTTCTGCTCACCAGGTGAGCGGTAGTCGAGGTACTGACATTCAAGCTCGACTTGAAAACAAGTTCTATAAAAGCGGAACTAATTAGGATATTTCGAAACAAATATCCGTCACGATACCTCCACCATTCATAATGAGAACTACTGACATTTTTTATTGGAGCAGATATACGAGTCGCTAGCTCGAATTGTTTACTCGAGCTTTAAGTGTAACGAAGTAATCCTACTTCAGTTTTTCTAGTTATAAGCTAAGTGAATATTATGAGCCGAAAAATACCTTATAATACTTTAATTTGTTTACCTTTGATGTTAGGGTTCGTCGAATCTACAGTGTAAACATAAAAGAACACCCCGCTCCGAGTTCGATGAGAACTCTAAGCGGAAAGTTCCACAACTTCCTTCCAACCGCAGAAGTCTTCCGGACATTACAACGAACGTTATAAGGTGCGCGTGATCAATGCAAACCCTGTACGTTCTTCTATAGCATTGTTGTCACGCTATTTAGATTTGCCAGCCGCTGGATTTAGCGTGTCCGTCTAATTAGTACTATCATGAATAGCCAACGACCTATATACCTGTACGTAGGTAGAGCTGGCCACCATAACTAATTAATGAGGGATTTCGCCGTCTAAACCATATGATCGTCGTAATGTTTATTACTTGAACTTGTATTTGTTTATGACTTACTTGTTTGATTCTCCGTCTTTTAGAGTCGTCGACATTTCACAAAATTAAGTTACGAAGTTGACCTTATTTCTATACATATTTTCAATCATCATCGTAACCATTATTACGAATAATTTATTTTATTGTTTGTACATTCTGTAAACACCTTTTTTGTCGTTCTTGATTTTTCTAGACAATGTTATTTTTATGATGCCATCAATCGTATGTATCTATGCCGGGTAGTTTGCAACTTATGGTCCGATTCGTATTCGTGTTTCTTTTGATCATTTTTCTGAATCGCTCAAGAAAGTAACGACACTCGTTGATGCTACAACGAACTAGAAATAAAGGCAATTCTTTTGCATCACGCTATTTCCTTCTATTTTATTACGATGTCAATTGACCTTAACGAGTCTCGATGCCAATCGTTCAATAAATTAAATATCACTTTATTTCTAGAATCGAACAAAATCAAACACACCGTTGTTTCTATATCGAAGTCTGTTTTGTAACGCTTCATTACAACCTCATCAACGTTTTTATCATAAAGGTAATAGTAATAGAATCACGCACAAAAATGTTGTGCCTATTTACTAATTGGAATATGGGTGCATTTAGGCTTACGGGTGTGTGTATGTTTCGCTGTGTACACCTGAAATCTGGGTATTTTTTATATAGCTTCGATGGATTTCAGTGTACGTACTACAGGTTGCTATACAACGTATATTTATAGGTAATTTGTAACCGATTATGCCGTTTAACCTCTTCTTTTTTTTTAAGATTAATAATATCATTGTTTATTCACGCAGATTGTATAGCACTAGGATTGTGTAGTAATCTTAGAATTGGTGTTATTTTTATTGTCGTGTGCTTAGTAATGGGTCCGCGTGTTTTTCTTTCTCGCATTAATTATCTTGATGAGTTCCGTCTCATTTTTTCGACGTTAATGACCGCCGCCGTGTTCACCATTAGATGGGTCTATACTTTATTCGTGACCGTTTTTTTGTTCGGTGTTGTGAACAAGTACGATCAAAGGAAAATTATTTGTTGCATATATAGTAATGTTACAGATTTTACTATAGAAAATACGCTTTTTTTTTTTAAAATCTTCATTCGAAGTCGCTGCATTCTTATATCTATACGTTCTTTTGCCTCTCTTCATCTATTTGTATGTATACATGCATACGTTTTTCTCTTATACAATATTGTTCCTTTTATTATCCTCCATAAATTTTCCATGTATGCCACTCATGTGTCAAGAGCTACTTACAACTATAAATCCTCTATTTTAGACGATGTTCTCTATCAGTTTTACACATTGAAGCCGCTCGATTCCACCTGCTATTTTTACCCTAGGCCTCGAAACATTATACTAACATATAAGGCTAACAAATAGCGAACTGATGTAGCCTTCGACCTCTGTACACGGGCATCGAAATTGGCCACTCTAGTCTAGCATATGCTATGTCTCCGTATGACAGTGCTGGCTCTGAGAGAATCAAATTCTGTTTGTAAAAACCTAACCTTCAAAAGCAATCTCAACAAAGAACTGTTTAATGTATAATTTAATAGACTTTAAAGGTGTGGACGTTCCATAGGGTATTGTTTTTTCATTTATTTATTATTATTATTATATAATTATTCAATTCAGCAGAATTTAGCTTGATTCGTGTCACACGAAAAACGTAAAGGACGAACGAGAAGCTTTCTTATTGGACTTCCGCGACCGCTGTCCTGCGTTAAGTGTAGTCAACGCAAAAAAAAAAGGTCGTTTTTCTACTTGAAATTGTTACTTATGTTGGCAGAGGGTGTAATCAGACTAATACGTTTGTCACTGATTTTTTTCGCTAGCTTTTGTGTTTAATCAAGCTCGGCAAACTATGAAATAGGTTTTGCTAATCTTCGCCGGAAAGGTGTTACTTATGTGTCGCCATTGTCGTACAGGACCTGTATCATTTCTGATCAGCAGAACTGTAGACGATTCAGGCGCGCTCATAGAAGCATTTACTTGCGCACTTATCACTTTCGTATTCGGGTGGTGATCGTAATCGCAGGAGCGATTGTAAGAAAGATCGATGGATCATTTCTCGGTATCGATATACGTTTATGGTAGCTATGTATGTAATGATGAGGTGTCGCTTGATCAAATAGATGTTGTTTAATTTTTGCATGAAGTTTGCTCTTGACAAATTTGACGAAATTAAATGTAGAGAAATATTTCTTAATAAAACGTGCAAGATATTCACAATTAGGTTGTCCTTTTTGACGTTTCTCAAGGTCTGCTTTTTGGCTTTGTGTTTCGAACGAAAGCGAGCTAGCTTAATGGAAAGCGGCAAAACGCATCGAAGAGGGAAGCAAAGCGAACATTTCGTGGTTAACTGTACACTACTGTGCGATTGAAAGCCGTATCGGCACTTATTTCACCGCTATGAATTTTCATATGATCATGTCACGGACCGCAGCAAAAAAACAACCTGCTCCGTGTGTAACATTCATAGTTTGTATAGTAAAGACGGTGTGCTTATTGAATACACTAGACAAGTGTCTTGGACCCATTGTATTCAGTTGAATAAAAGCAAACGTACCATACGTTCGTACCGTCAGCTCCAAGTGATTCCAATGTTGTGACGATAGCCTGCGGCTGTACCATATTTGTGTACAATACCTCCCGCCATGCATCCGAAAGGTTAATGGGGGTGTTCACAGTCGCAGAAATAGTGGTAAGATATGCACGACCTATTTCGTAGATAACGTTACCTTTGATGACGTTCATTTTGTCTGTATGTCCACGCATCTATGAGTTTTCCTGTGTGCGCCTATCGTGAGTGCATGAGAACCACTACTGGCGCTGGGTCATCACCAAACGATTCCACAAAACGCATAATTGTATTAACGAACGGACAAATGTTGAGTTTGTACTCTGCGCGTAAGCATTTTAAGCAGTCATGCAATCAAAAGTGCGTTTACGTGTAAAGCAATAGGAGGACGAGCATGTTTATCCTAGAGCATTCTGTCCTAACCCTCTGATTGAGTGCGCGGCGTCATATTTATTTGTCTGTATATTTATATGCGTAATACTGCACATCTGCCTGCTGCAGAAAAGAGTATTTTTAATTAGGATGCTGTGATGCAGACTTTCTACCGTTCTATTTGACCCAGCCATAAGGGAAGCTTGAAGCGAGTTGTTTGGGGGGTTGGAATGTGCGAGTTGAACCAGGTGAGTTGAAATCGAAAGTTCAACATATGGCAATCATTACATGTACATCTACATAGCGATATGGTTTTGTATTCGAAAGAAAAAAGTTTCATTTCATAATTGACTTAGAATATTGGAATAGGCTAGACGTTTGTTTAGATAACAGTCACGTGGCTGACTAAAGCTGAACTCGGCCTGCGATCTAAAAAAGAGCCCGAAACATACGTTTTATAACGGAATTTGAACCAAAAAAAGAATGATGCGAAGAGAATTGTTGAGACGCAAAAAAAAACAGTAAACATTATTGTTGGCTGAAATAATTTGTTACTTGGCGGTAGCTAAAAACACAAATAGAACTGTAGGGGATACATTAGCGGGAGATAGAGTCGGTATGTTTGCAGTGATCTCAGACGCAAGAGCAATATCATTTTTTTGGGGCATGCCACTTGCTTTGTCGGTCTCGCAATCCATCAGCTGAGTGGAGCTATCCACTAGCGCGAAAGAAAGACGCTCGCTGGCGTCCTAAATAGAAGAGGATTAACTAAATTCATTATGTGTTCGATCATCATCGTCATCGGGGTAAACGTCATATGGATTGTATTTGGTCAGTTACTCCGCTGTCGAATATCAATAATTACACGAAAACGATGTGATAGTCGTCCGGACCATGACACCGCCCAGGCTTGGTGGCCATTGTCCTGGGCCACACATATAATTAATATATATATTGACAGGTACCCGGTGGGGCGGGTCGATATCAAGCGGACCCGGAGTTCTGCCTTTCGAGATGACGCCTGGTGCACCTTCGCCGCGTTGATGTCGTCCCACTTGTACAAAGAGCGATCATGTAAGGTGTTCACATCAGACCGCGCGACTAAGACCCGTACGTCTTCACATTATAGACGCCTACAACCGTAAAGGACAAAAAAGTCTGCCAGATAAATTAGCTAGTAGGGCACGTAGCTTACCTACACCATACATATCATACATTTCTTAGGCGGAAAAATAAAACATTTGCCACTATGTATGATTGATTACCTGTGGCAAATTCATGTCGTCGAATAATATCGCATAATTAAGATGTTGCTAAGCCATTTGGCAAACCTTGCCAAGAACCTGATTATGGCTAGGCGCTACTCTTTATAGGTTACGAACTGCGTACCCAACAAACTCTTAATTAAGTTGAGGGTGCATGAGTCCTCATGCTGACATTGTTCAGGCAGCGGCTTCATAGGAACGAAGCTGTCAATGGTAGGCTAGCCTAGGTTTATTCTTTTCAGACCTTCTGCCGTAGAATTTGTACAGACTTAATGGTTTGAAGAAAAGTGAAACATGGCTTGAGCGAACAGTCGGATGATACTATCCTAACTGAACTCTGAATAATTAATGAAATTTTAAGTTAATCTCTGAGAGTTAGCAATATTACCGAGAACATTTACGGCAACACATAATTTGAATTTTAAGGGCCCATAGAGTAAAATTTTACAGAAATCAAGACTAAAGCCATGCTACGAACAGTTTATACACGAATAAATAGTCATCTAGTTAAGGCTGCCTAAGCATGCTAACAGGACGTGAACAACTTTAAACACAAATGTTGCCATAGTAAGGATTATACTTAACCTGAAGTAGGAGCACGATTTGTCCAGAGGGTGTTCCTGCTACTTGGTTACGGCTTTCCAGTGTCCATCTGTACAATGCGATATAGAGTCTTCTTAATAATAGTCATCTTCTTGGTAGGGTTGAGCATGTTAGCGAATGGACCCTGTAGTCGATCTTCTGTTTTATCAGTTGCCATAATTTAACTCGTTGTTGAACACCTATATCATAAGGGGGCGAACGTTTACATGTTCTCCTCAACAGAACCTAGACGCAGCTCTCAACCATTTTTCAGGCTGTACAATTTTGGTAGTCTTGCTTTTCCTTCGACTTCACACTTCATCAAAGAATCATGACACCGCTTCTTTTGCACTCTTTCTACCTGTCATTGTTTTGAATCAGGTGTATGGGCTCATCCATCTGCGGGGCATTGCACATTCTGTAGTGCTATAACGTACGCTAAAATAGCGGTGACACGTCATTCTAAATCTCGCGGCGTCTTTCAGCTCGCATTAGAGGTTAGTTCCAATTTCTTCTTTCGGCGAGCTCGTTGCTGTTGGCTCCTCCACGAAGGCGTCCTTGGACGAGATGATCTCCGAGGCGGTTCTGGATAAGACATATAGCCTCCTACATTCTGAAGTGAAGTGAACGAAAAGTAGATAAGTAGGGACGAAACATATATAGTTGTGATTATCTAATGAATTAATGATTGTATCACGCCGCATAATTTAGTACCGTGTCTATGTAACCAGCAGGCGAGAATTTCCTATAAAATTTCAAGCGATCAACGACTAGTTTCCCGCAAACTGTGGTTGGACGCGTGAATGCGCCCGGAATGTGTAAGGGGCTTGGGTAAAATCTTAGTTATTATAAGCCGAAACGCAAATGAAAGACAAACGTATGGAATAACGTTCTTCCGAATGTCCTTGTTATTGTTTTTAAATTTTATTTGAGCTGGAAAAACACAACTTTTGTTCATAGCGTGAAGCCCTACATAAAAGGTTGCTAGAAGGCAGCAGTTAAGCTTGTAAGACGCGCTTACTTCAGTTCCTGAGTTCTCCTTGTTCTGATGCTCCCAGTAATTATGGTAGTTCGAAGCGCCATGACCTCCGCTGCTTAGAAGGTTGCAGTTACTTGAAGTGACAGCTGTGGGTGTCAGTGTGCTCGAAGAAGTCGAAGTCCTTGATGTATGCATGTGCTCCCTATCCCGGCCCCCGGATCCACCGTGCTGCCCTTGGGATTGCTGCTGGTGCAGTTGTTGATACTGATATTGTTGTGGCGTTGCCATCTGCTGCTGCTGTTGCTGTCGAAACTGGTGCTCATCTTGTTCATGTAGATCAGACGACTCCTCTTCAAATACACCATCCTTCTCATTGTCTTTATCCTCGTCGGAGGAGTCTTCCATGAACGACGGCTCGAAGATCGACAAGCTGGTTGACCGTGAGGTCCGATGGGTTCCTTGGTCTGTTAGGAATACGCCAGTTTCGATATTTACAACAAATGTGCTGATCTTTTAATCATAGATATTGCATGCTTAATCCAAAGTGAGAACTGACTGGAGGAAAGCAACGTTGCTGCGGGCAGCTTATTACTTTGTACTTCGAACATGCACTACACAGAACGAAAACATACACCCCAAGTTTTAATATAGAAAATAAAACATCTAGGCATCTAGACTAGAAATCGATGACTGACAGAAGTGTCGCTTCCCTGATACGCATTTAGTCCATATCCAGTGCGCTAGCGAACTCGAATCAACGATCAGCGATCATATACATAGACACTCTGAGAAAGATAATGACAGTAAATTGAACCATACAAGCTACTTTGCATTGTAAAGATACGAGTTTGGAGGACCGAATCATTATAGCATAGTACCTTTTTTACCTTCTAGTCCTTGTATAACTATGTATTGAATATTAAAACTGCTTGTTACTCTCAAACCTTGACATTATATGCTTTTACCGCTACACCCTTTCGATTAGAGCTAATCGTGAGAAATAAGTTTTTTTTTTTTATTTTCTGTTCTTAGCTTATGCCTATTTGTAGCCAGTCGTATCACTAATTGTTTGTCACACACGTAGTTTTGTATTAGAAATTATAGCATATCGAGAAATGTTCAGCAAAAAACAATTCGTGGATTTAGTAGTCTCTAACGCACCCAAGTGCGTTCGGTTAGAAGCGGTGAACCTAAAATACACCCAGTACTGCTCATTGTAGACGCTGCGTTGTATTCTTGGAAAAAAACCCGCAGCAATTTTCTAACCTCATGATCGCCATTCACAAATCCTAATGCCGATTTGAGCCGAGCGAGGTAACCGAATCCGATCCCCCCTAACCCACTCACTTGCAACTAGAGCGATTAAAGGCCATTTATATGTATATATAAGCCTTTTTTGCACTTGGGTGACATCTAATGGCCTTTTTCGTTAGCAGATTATATAAGCCCGAGTGTCGTCTAGCGGCACACACAGCTCAGACTAAATCAAACTAAGACGCAATGTAAAGTACTATATGTATAGGTCAAACAGCTTGTTAATGACCATATTGCGGTATTCTATTTCTCGTGCCTTCGATTGGCTTGGAGTAGTCCTATCGTTTCGCCACAAACACGGACACCCACCGTCCGAAGTCAAAACAATGACGATGTATCGTAATTTCAACCAAACTGGACGTCTCCCCTAAGCATTCAACCGTTTCGAGTTCCTCGTCTTGTCTGAGACTCCCACCTTCGCATTTTTTCTCCGTCTGGCCTTCCTTACTATATAATCTATTTAAATGAGGTTTAAGGTGAAATATTATTATAGTCGAAGGTGGATTTTGCATTAGAGGGTATTGAAGCGCGAATCGGCAAGTTCGATTGAGAAATAAACCGTCATCGAGAAATCAACACTAGAGTAGGTGGTATATGTCCGCTATGTATGTGTGTATATTTGTACCTTGTGACTGAAGCTTGGCTAGATCGGCTCCATATCGGGGAGAAGCGGAAAAGAACCTGTGGATGGCCGATTGGCGATAATGTCGCTCATTTTGTTAGTTCCTCTCGAATTGAGTCCCGCGACAAATGGTTTAGTTATCCCTTTCTCGGAGGAGAGTAAGCATATGGTTCTCATGGTGGTGAAGGGCTACCATGTGGTCGAAGCGGCCGGCAGGGCCGTGACTGGTTAGCGCCGGGTGTGTTATTGCAGCGAACAGGCGAACATTTTTGCCGGAATGGACGACGTTACGGTGCAATGCGTCGCCTTGATAGCTATTGTCAAGCAACAGTATGGGTCTATGGCCGTTTTGCCGAAAAGTAAACTACATAATATCATTTTGGAGTACACATCACGTACTACATAACCTAAGGAATGTTACTATATAATATTAGATCACAATACGAAGGTGTTTTCTATGATTCTCCATGAAAGGCCATTTATGGTTCTTTGTTTTATGTGACATAAGTCAATATAAGCGTACGAAAGCAACTTACGGAACAATTTTGGCCCGTATTATTTTAGCTCTATTTAACTATGCTAGCTATGAAAATCACAAGTGTAACTGAAGTAACCATGGACACCGATCAGGCCGGATAAGTTAAGTTCTAGGTTCGTCGAGTCGTATTCAGATTGGTGTTAATTCAAACGAATTTGACAATCTTTACGGATATTAAACTCCCTAATTAAAGATAGCATTAAGGGAAACATTTTCTAGCTCAACATACGTTGTCTCAATGAATACAAGTTACTCGCAAATAGGCTGCCATAAACACAACGTGGTCGGTTCTGAAAGATCGTTACCAGCGATGTTCAGCTCGGAGCAAATCGCCAGCGCGTACGCGGTGTTTTTCATTTTTCATTGTCTCCTCTGGATAGGAGTGTTTTAGCTGCTTGCTCCTTTTCTCAAATCCACTTTCACTTTGATCAGTCGATACCTTCCGCTGACCAACTTATTATAATGGAGATTTACGCAAAAAGATGCGACAAATGACCAATAGTACGAACAATTTCGGTGAAGGTTACTCTATCGTACTGGTGTATTCGAAATGAGCAGACTTTATTTCTGCACTTCTATTATTCAAACGCAAAAATGAGACTAGACTAAGGAATATAATTACAAGCGACCGTACAACTGAACTCGAGGGCAGTTGAAGATGCAATATTTAGAACCAGAGCCGGAGGAGGTTAGTGTCCTATCTCGTTTTCCGTCCACGGAAAGACTCAGCATACTTTACATGTGGGGGCAATTGGGCTATCAACTGCTGCACCAACGACCGAATATGCATGAGTTATCAGGACAGAGGCTCGAACGTCCATCATGAACGTGATTTATTCATGCAGGGTAGACGACGCTGCATATGACTTAGAATTCGATTGAAAAAGTTGACTGAATTTTTGAGAAGGACCTACTCAGGTAACTGGACGCTCTAGCTTACGCCGAAAGTTCAAATTTTTCTAAATCCGATTACGTATTAAAGATTTCGCCGATGTACAATGTAATACAAGCAGGCTCATCTAAGTGTAATGAACACGTTTTCCACCCTGATCAGCTATGACGAGCTTTAGTTTCTTTAAAATCTACAGTTTGTCCCTGAAGAACAGTGACAATAATAGGGAAATAGGACATGGGTTTGTATATTAGCATAGAATGAGTGTTTCGGTAAGGTGCCTCTGTTATAGTACGCGGACAAAATAGACAGATAATGGTAGATCATACTTACAAGATGATGTGGTGGGGACCTGAAGACTGCTCGTAGTCCGACTCATCTGCGAAGAGTGTCGGTTCGAAGAAGGGACGCCTGAAATTTACCGAACCAATTCGATTCAACGCGCCGATATGGGTCTGTGAGCGAGTGACCGCTAGACAATAACGCCCACAACGAAAACAAAAAAGATGACAACAACAACAACAGCAACAGCAACAACAAAAGCATTGCACGATTTGTGAGAATGACTATTGACGTTCAGCTCGTATAAAGCAACCTTTGTTTTCTAGCACAACTATATCTATAACGTATACAATGCGATCGATAGCTAGTCGAAAATGGACGACTACCATTGATGGGTAGGAACATCAAGTACAAGGTAAGCGGTTAACTATCCTGTTAATCAATAGCAATTCGCGGGCAGCACAGGGTGTCAAAACATGATGGTAGAGCATTTCTTTATGGTGGAATGGTTACTACGGCAATCAAACAGCATTTATGCACGTTCCGTTTTTAACTAAAGCCAAAAAAGTGGCTTAATTTAACGTTACACCACTACAATACTTGACACTGTTAATTAATGTTGACAATACGACTATATCGTGGCGGGGGATCGAGACGAAATTATGGGAAATAGCAATAAACACGACGACGACAACGACGACGACCACAACAACAACAACAACATCAACAACAACAACAACAACAACAACAACAAACAGCGGCTAAGAGACAACAACAAACGCTAAACTCCGTGGCACTAGGTACGCACGCAAAACATTATGTTCTTGTGCAGCATTTGTTTGTTTATCGTTGGCGCGTATTTCGTCGAAGTGGTAGATGATAGTGAATTCGTTTACGATCTCTGGTTGTCGTGGAATGGATCGTGCAAAGGCAGGCACCCGAGACGCTCGCTTATGATCAAGGAACAATGAATGGGGCATCAATTTTTACGCCTTTCCAGGTATTGTTGTATCTCGTATGATGCGGTAATTGGACATTGACTAGCATACAGGCTGTATGTTTGTGTGACAACTTGACAATTGTTTTAGTTCTTCCCTCTGTTCGGATTATCAGACTACTCACATTATGTGAGTTGTAGAGAAAATCGAGTGGGCATATATGTCCAAATTATACCTTCAAAGTCGTCTCTAGACTCACGTAGCTTTGCTGTGCAATTGCATACGATTATCGGTCACCAGAAGCGATAGATTTATGTCGACAAACGAAACGTTTTGCTTCAAGAAATTCGCATTGTTAACTATTTTTGCAAGTGTGCATATATAATATTTTCAACAGCTAGCGCATTCAGCAGGATTGGCCGTGTCAAAATACCTACGCAAATTCTAGCGGGCCTGTTGCCAAGTCCTTGAGTACTCTTATGTTATAACTTGTTCGATTTTATGCAAAAATCGTATATTTTAAATGATTTTTTAGCAAAACTTCTTAGTCCAGTTCTCTCGAATAGAGAGGATCCAAATCGACAAAATGTAAGGGTACCTGGTAAACATATGTCCACCGCACCCCAATCACGGCCACGTTTTCCAGGGCTAATGTTCCCGATCGCCGAAGAACTGGAAAAACGAAAAAAACCGATTCGGCCTTTTGTTCGCGTAAAACTCGGCAGCGACTCTATACAAGTAGCTATGTGCAGAAAATTCATTGCTGAACATCGTCGTAGTCTACGAAAGCACTATGGTCTTGCCGAGCGCCTTGAAACCGACGTGCCATTGGAACTTAGATGCAACTGAGCAGTTGTAAGAATCAGGTTCAACTTACTAGTACAAGAAACGAAGTCGTTGTGAATTAATCTAACGAATTCACTTCCATGATCTCGATACATCTGCTCAAATTTGCCAGTTTTTGTCACACGTACTGCCAATGTCGCGCGCGGTAGTTCCCATCTAAACTTCTCATAACTTTGATTTAGGGCAAAAGCCATACGTGTGGTCAGGTTGTTAACTGAGCATGAAATGCTTCCACTACAGAAGTTCCCAGATAGCAGGATTAGATAGACGACGCATACCGGCACCAGATACTGAAAACTAAAGACAGTAACTTGACGACTTTGACAAATGGCATGCTACTGGCTTACCCCCCACACTGGGAGCTTTAGTATGCTTTAAATGCAGCTCCACAGGTAGCATGACCGTTTTAGTAACTTGTACCGATAGTTGTACAGCAAATGTCATATCAAAGAATATATTATCTAACTGTTAGCCAAAGACATAACATAAAATTCGAGTTTGTCTTTGCGAAATTACCGAAACGGCGAGATCCCTCTTAACCAAGTAACGGTCTTCTATTTGCTAGGAGCTTGCGAATATTTCGCGAAATGTTTGCTAAAATATCGTTCCCTCTCAATATAGCCTATTACAATCCGCAAGGATTTTTCAAGAGGCCGATGATTAAAAATGCCATTGAAATATAAAAGACAATACGATCGAATGCGAGCGCCTTAACTCTGTTGGGGCCTGTCGTAAAAGGACTACTTCGAAGGCGTCGTAGACATTTCGAACTGTTGCAATTGGGCAACAAGAAAGGATGATCGACTAGGATTCACGTAGCACAAAATGAACGTTGTTAACACATAGATCTAACAAGGCTACCGTGATAGTACGGAGATGTCCAGCTTTTCACCTCTGGTCATTATTTTTATAAGCTGAGGGTAGAAAAATTGGATGCTGCATAATAACATATTCTTATTTGACCCGTTTTTGAAGGTGGACTCTACGCTAAATACCGACATACATTCTAGTATAATTTGAGTCTTTTTCGTAATAGTTCATTAGGCTTAACATAATGGTAGATTTTTATTTATACGTTCACAATATATAGGGAAACACTTTTTTATTGTAATTGTAAAAAAATTACCAGATTATTTTTGCCCGCCGTGCATTGCATTTTCTGCACAGCAAAGGTATAAATAATAGTCGAAGATAAGTAGTTACATAGGACATATCATTGACCTGCTGATCCTAGGCAATTTTCAAAAGAAAACATAAAACACTAAAATACTGATACGCTAAACAGATAGATAACGACCATAGCTGTCGAAAATAATTAGCAGTTAGTGAACTTTATTTCGTAATGAACAGTTGCTCCTTTAATATCTAACCTCCCTCTCCTTGATTTATTATCTTTACACACACACAATATATTTAAAATATAAATAATAGAACAAAATACCAATTAGACAACATTTGCGGCCAGTTATAGAAATCGTTTGTCTCAACTTTGTATATCGCAAAAACATTGAATATCGTCTCATTGCGTGGATGTACCGCATATCTGGCTATAAGTTCGATTATTCTTCTTGCCTGTGGCAGGCGATATGCTCGAAACATATAATAACTTTAATTATTTTATCTCCTACGGCTTAACAGGACCTGAAAAGAGTTTATGCTGAAGAAATCAATATAAGCGGAGGGAGCAGAATAAGCCGGAGAGCAAACAGTTTCATACTTATTCAAAAATATACCCTCTAGTCTGAAAAGATCTGACCGACAATATTTTTGATGAGAGTCACTCGAACAACCTATCAGTTCTCTCAGGGAGATTTGTATAATTCGTTCGGCCAGAATTAACACCTATGACCTTCGGGACGATTGGCACCTGTTATCGTCGGTTTTCTGCAGAGCCTGTATGAACATTTTATCCGCAGAGTCCATGAAGTTCTCCCCCCGCCGGGGAGAGGTTTTCTATTAGCCCGTAGGCACGTTCAGTGAACACAGGTATGATTCAGATGCACCTGTAATTATATGGATATTGCACATACGCATAATAGAATTACAGTAAAGTAGACCTTTATATAGTCTATACCCTTATTAACACCAATGTGTAGAACAATGTTACCATGAAGTGGCAATGCTAGTTACAGTATGGCTAACAGGTCAAAAGAGCATAGCAATATGGCCACAAAAAGCATTACACCCAACTAAATTGGAATTGGCAAAGGTATTTTTGAGTGCGATACATCTAGAGGAACGCTTCGTGCAATGAGGCGTGGTGAGACGTTTCTTGCCGAAGGAGGGCGTACCATACTCGGTAGTCCCGCTGCCTAAGGATTATCACGACTACGTGGTAGCAGAACATTAAACGCTTCCAACCAAAGCTTCCAAATCTACTGCTGTAATAAACGTTTGTATGCGTATCACTGTGGCCTCCGGTCTCATTCGACTTATTCATCGCCCCTCAGCTGATTTAAACTGTCAAGCCGTATGCTGAAAAAGGGAGCCGTTTCAAGGAGACAGAAGGTGTTAGACAAAAATAAAGTTTCCAAACCTCCTGTTTCGTATAAAATGGGAAGAAGAAACGAGCGAACGAATGGCTTGGCTTGGGAGCTTTTCGGGCTTCGAAAACTTGAGGGGTTCAGCGGAAGAAAAGCATGCCTACCAGCATAAACCACATTCACACGGGGGGCATTACATAAGGAAGGGAAGAGAAAGAATGATTTCAAAAAAGCTTTATCTCTTCTTTGACCTCTAATCCCTTGTCATATTTCTACGTTTCGTCTGGTTTCCAACAGGCTCTCAATTAGATGGCTGGGTTCGGGTGCGAAACGAGGTTTATTTATGTCCAGGTTTGAAGCTAGACAAGAACGTGTCCCTAAGATACCCAGTAAGACTTCATGCTTCTCATAACTGGAAGCACTGTAGATGGCCAGCGCTTGAAGGTGGCCTCCTTTCCAGAAATGAATATCCTTATCCTTTTGCATCTGGAGTTTCATGGCTGAGCTTCGGTCTTGACCTGCGGACTTGACAGGGCTGGCGCGCCAAAGTAAGAGAACTTAACCTGACCTGACATGGATCGGTCTGGGTGATAGCCACAGCACGCATCCGTATGTTGGGCGCACACCACTTCTCTATAGAGATATTTATTTAGGACCAACAAGACCTAGCAGCTAATGAAAGGTAGGTCCTTCAGCTAACTTAAAAAGAAAAAAGTAGTTCTGCAAAGTCAACATTTTATATCCACTAATTTGACATAGAAATCGTAGTGTCACTGATTGCGAGAGTCAGTCAGACTGTACTGTACAATATATCGAGTTGTATTAAATACTAATGGAAAAAAGTTGCTGTTTCACACCCTGTAACAATTTGACTAAGCTGCTATATACTTAGGATAGGTTAACCTCTATATGTTTCGTATGCAGTTGATAAAATCTAATACTGGACGGACCATATACTCATATAATGAGTAGCTTAGAGTTGTGAGTTCCCCACCATTTTCTTTCTAGCCATATAGAATATAGTATTTTAGTTTTAGTAGTAATTATAATAGCATTTTTCTATGCTCGATGGCAATAGCTTTCGAAAGGGCAATCAGCAATGGTAATCAATATCGCTTAGAACTCGCCTATTGTGAATCGCCCTACAATAAATGGTCCCGCAATTTACCCCTTATTTCAATAATTTGTGATTATTTGCTGCTGCTGCCATATAATAGTTGTACGTACACAGAGAAATTTTGTTATCAGAACGTCAAGGAATTCCGTTTTTACGTCGTTTGATTTATCTGACTTTGCCACAGTAATTGCGCGCAGTAGATGCGTCTGTGTGCCTATTCAATAGTGACACAACAAAAATATTATCGCCGAGAACGTGTTATCATTCAAGCTCAAGATCAACGGCTTTGTAGTGAGTGAGTTTCAAACGACCATAATGCAAGTCCTACCAGCCAAAACTGTCCTAAATACAGTGGATGGCCGGACAGGAGATGTATCGTCGCTGTAGATAAGACCTAAACACCAGATGAAATTTAGCGCACTTTTTTCAAACGCTGTCACCTGTTCTACTTTTGTTTATCTTCTAACTGCCAAAAGCTGTGCACGTTTCAATACGCACGATATTATGGTATTTAAATGAATTCTCTTGACGAAGCACGTTTTTTACTGGTTATGCTGCTAGACCTTGAAATTTTGTATAATCTCATAGAAGTTTTGTCGTGTTCAGTTATAGGCACGAATAATAGCTGATAGACGTATATAAACAGTACCGTGGTTCAACTTTAGAAAGATAAAACATTTCTGTTTGACGGTTATTATATATTACTTATTATTTGTATATTATAACGGTTGGATAGAACTGTTAATTAACATTTCTTTCTCAGGGTCATTTCTGTTACGGGAGATTACTTAGCGTCAGCCTTATTTGTTTATTAGGTGTACTTTTTGCCTAGGCAAGTTAAACTTTACAAACGTACACACTGGCTGTATGAATCTTGATACCATGAGATGTCACCGACTGAGGCTGTCAAATAGTGTATAAACTTATCCTGTTCTTCGGCTAGATTCGAACTTGATTTCTAACACATGTTAATGCTTTAGTTCTGCAGATGTTTTTAGACGGATCTGAAGAGAGGATTGTCGTTTTAGCCATTTGGACAGCTAATGCCTCGTAAAAGGTCGTATAGAAAAATACTTCAAAAAAACCGTATCGAAGCCATGACAATATGAAGCTTCTCACATGATTTTCTATGGTCAATTACAT
The DNA here is from genome assembly GCF_002532875.2 of Varroa jacobsoni. Classification (NCBI taxonomy): domain Eukaryota; kingdom Metazoa; phylum Arthropoda; class Arachnida; order Mesostigmata; family Varroidae; genus Varroa; species Varroa jacobsoni. Next base: position 198,282 of record NW_019212977.1, read on the forward strand.
ATTTGACGACATTGTTGTAATCTTAGACGAGAGACTCATTGCTCAATATGGCTAGTCAGTCAGCGGACAAATCTCCTTGTGTGCGCCTTATATTTACATTTTGTTTACAAACATGCGTATATTCTCGTTAAAAATAGAACACTTTATTCGCGCAGGTTCGATAGTGTGTATATCGTCGGGACGACTTGAAGCAATAAGCCCCTCTCTCTAAATTAAAAATTTGATCGTCGAAGCCACAGCATAGATGATTCTCGATACATCGCATCACATAACAACCCATAACTAACTATTTTATAAGTACATTTTTATTATAAATCAACAGGACAACAACACTATACTTCATTTTGCCATTCTTAAAATGGTGGCATGAACGAAGCGGGCTTTTAGATCGTCGTTCATCACATCCAAATCAAATTATTATTATAAGCCCAGAGTGCCTTCACGCGAAAAGTTCCAGGATCAACACCAGTAACAGTAACAAGGAGCTTTTTGAATATGAATTGTAATAGGCTTTTTTTTTTTTGAAGTTGAGGGCAAATGCATTATGCGGGCCAGACATCACTGAATTGTGCTTTGTCTCGTACTGTGGGACTCTCACCCACTAAACCCTGGACCTCTTCATCAGCTTGCGTCGTGGTTCGGGATATATTTGATAGTACTTTGAAATTGTAATGGACTTACAATGACTACTCATACACTATAAATATTAATATAGCGGATTTTTTTAAAATTGCGAAAGCACTTGAGTACCAGGAGCAGTTCAATGTGCCTAATGTTGCCCGAGAATCAACTAAACGTGGGGTCATATCTGTTAAAATATTTGATCATTGATATTGTAGCCATAGCTTCGTATGGCCAGTGACAGGTGACACGAACAGATTTTAATAGGAGCTTCACGACTTCGTGCAACCTGTTGGTAGAAGGCATCAAAAATAGAATAGAATAGAGAATATTTTTAATGAAGTATGAGAAGTCAGAAAATTCAATTCTGCTTTGAACATTTCGCCACTGAGGGCAGTTGTGCAATTTTAAATGCACCACTACACGACGCTTTTACACTGGGGCATTTTGTCAGAATGCCCTATTATTGTCCTAGAAACCATGTAAAAAAGTATTCGATAATTAGGATATTTACAATATACCGAGGAATATCGATCGAGAGCTAACCGCACCTCAGACAACACATCATTAGGTGGGCAATAAGCTTCGTCTTGAGTTGTCGAAGTAATCTCAATCATCGAAGAATGTGAAATGCATCTCCGGCTTTCTGACTAATAAAAGCACTCACTACATATTGCACTACCCGTTATTCCGTTTGTCTTTCGCTATTCAGTAAAGGAATAGCTTAACCATATAGTAGGCCCACTCGGAAAGCACTCATTATCTATATATGCGCATACATAGACATAAGCTTACAGGGCATAAGCCTAAAAAGCGTTTTATTATTGGGCCGTGCCCACGCCGATAACAAACGAGGCCTCTATGAAAGGCTTATATTCAAAGAAGCTTACAGAAAACCATCTTAAACGAAGCACGTAACAGATCACGACACATGAATCTCGTATTAACTATCTTCCTACATAGAACACGAATACCCGTCAGATACCCCCCGGTGTTATAAAAGGTATTGATGTTCCAATACAGTAAATTAATCTGATGAATTGGGTGATTCGTCAAATCAAGATACAGCCAAGAGTTTTGCTTATCTATTACTATAATTATTAATCATGCGTCCATTAAGGGGTCCGGACCCTAATCAGAGAGGTTTGCGTGAGCGAACGTATGAGTCAATTGCTCCTAAGTATTCTGCCAAATTCTTTAACGGTTAAATGATAAGGAAAATGCAAATCATTGATTCTCCCGCTGCAAAATTGACAAGCGTTTGTTCGAGGTCGACTATACTTCATACTATTCAAATATATATTTCAATATATAGGCCGTACAAATGACAACAAACCTACAAAGGAGAACGGTTCGCTCGCTTCTAGATCCGTATCCATACGTATGTCTTTTGATATATATATTTATTAAATGATACATCTTTGGCTAAAATTAAAAGCCTGTATATACAGCTTATTTTCGTTGGCCAAATTTTGTTTTAAATGATTAAATGAAAATACGAGTGCGTCGTTTCAGAAGTTTTTAATTAAAAACTTCTGAAACGACGCACTCGTATTATTTATGTTTCGCCAACTAATCTGTCGTCAATCGTTACTTCATACCACCTATGTCATTAATGTTATAAGGTATATTTTACTGTAATTTACTATCCTAGATAGAAACGTCTTTTTAAGACCATTCAAAGTGAAGCTGATATTACGATATGATTTCCGTCAGCGCTTTGTTTCTTTTTTAAATTTATTTTAAAAAATAAAAAGCAATGACCATCATTCAGCCTATACAGTAAATATTTATATTTGGAACTGCGTCTATATTTCGTCAGATCCGTTCAGCCTGCGTTAGAACACTCCGTCGCTCGGCCCCATAATCGTCTCGTGTGAAAAAATTGTTTACAGGAATGCATGAAGTTGCTGAAACCGGGGGGGGGGGGGGGCAGTAATCATGGATTGTGACTTGGTAAGAGCCAATAACATTGGTCGCTAGCAAAGAATCCATGACGAAAATGCTGTATAGATTAGCACAGGAGGGGGGAGGAAGAACTTACTACTCCACACGCGAGGAATCTCAAAAGTGTGGGCGGAGATGTTAAACCCCGGCACCAGCCCTCAGACCTTGTGTCGCAGGACCTTGCAAAACGGCCATACCATTCAAGATAAGCACGCTTGTTAATCATAAGGGCAACGCACTTCGCAAGGTTATCGGTAAAATGGGCTCAAAGGTCAAAACGCTAAATATCCTCACGCGTTGGCTAGGTGTCATTTTTAATATACTATATTAACAAGCTTCATTCAAAAGTTATCTAACGAAAAAGAAAAACACCGCGGCATATATTGCAACGTCGTAAGCTCGCTATGTACAAACAAGATGACCGTGTACAAATCAGAATGAATCGCAATTAATGTAACTTCAAAATACTCTAAATATACCCGACGGGGCACAAAATTCTAAGCAGTCAATTACAGATGGCGCAAAGGTGATATTTATTAGGAACATATCCAATGTTGTTTTGTGATTGAAGGCAATAACGGTGCTATACTTTTACTACATTTGTGTAATAGATTAGGGGATTCAGCTGTCTCTGAACGGAAACACCTGTTCAAGTTATGAAAAGCCAAAAATTCGGCTGCTTCATAGGATATAGCCAATAAGAACCAAGCTTTTAAGTTGTTCAAAACCAAGCTAGGCTGAAAGCATCCAAGCATATTCAAAAAGTTCCAGTAACGCAATTAGTCTGCTACAGAATGCGTGCTTGTCTTACTAGGGACTACGAAAAACATACTTCTTTGGGAGCAGCGTACAAAAGTTGTACATAACTTGTAAGGGGTCATCTGGGTAAATTCAACATGTACTTGATTTCAATACCAAATGAAATAAACTGAAGTCGTTTACCATATAATGTTGTTTCCTGTATTTAGAAAAAAAAAACTACTAGTAATACATTGAATAATCGTTGTTTACGAATTTCGAGGGAACGTATTACTGTCAATAGTCAAAGTACGCACAGCGCCTTGCGTTAGAAACATAACCATTGCATATCTATATAGATTCTCAATTTCTGGGGGTCCCTATGGTGTGTTATATCCCCAGTGTATACATATGTTTAAATATATGTGTGTTTATGCCCACCTAAGGTTACTAGATCAGATGTGAGATCATACTGGCGCGCTGATCATACAGTGACGCGCTGGCTGTATACCCTTCGAAGTATCGAAGCCATACCAAAAGCAAGAATATCTTCCAACAAGTAGCTTCCGGGCGGAACTTGTTGGCAGTGGAATGGAGGTCACTGCACCGAAGTGAACATGCTTTCTCACCCTATGCATCCCACACGACTAAAATAGCTTTATGTGCAAGCACGCCATTTGGGCTCGTATGCATCGACCCATTGAGCCTAATTTCAGTAGCAGGAATGCTTGACAGATGGAAAGCGAGCGATCGGCTCGCGCAAAACGCTAAATACCAAACGAGAATAGCGCGGGTTGGGAGAGCGCGTCACCTTTAAATCTACTTGTTGAAGATGCAAAAACTGCTTTACGCGAGTAAATTGGCTAATTAGCTATTTAAAAAGTGTATGTAAAGGCTTCTTTTTTGAACAGCCATGTTCAAGGTTTGAATCGTATATATACCAAAGGACGCATAATGCAGGCGATTTGTTTAGCGTACGTTACTCCGTTCACCGTATGAACGGCATCGCGGAAAAATCACTGATGCTTAGCTTCAACGGTCAATACTTTTTAAGCGATTTTTTTTAAGTGATAGGCATCGAAGTGCAGAGAACACGGCCAGCTCGACGGAAAGCCACCGTAGGCACAGATACGCAAGGGCACACCGACTGGAATCAAGTGATTTCTGTTTCGAACCTGAAGAAAGACCGGGACAGATGGATCGATGAGCCGCTCTGAAGTGACGCGAACTGAAGTAAGTGTTGGGTGTAATATCATAAAAGACACATATACGAGACGCTACGATAGGGTACAGTATACCAACTTACAGATACATAGAAGTATCGGCATCATCATCAGCGTCATCGTCACAACCAACTCCATCATGAGACGTAAAAGCGTGGTCACCCGGTACGACCATACGACACATGACTTCCGCAGCTTTCATCCCGAGCTGATGGACTGATGACAGAAAGGACATGCGAATTCTGTCGCTCGTTGCTTAGATAACTAATGAATGCAACATGGATGGAGGTCTGCAACTAGACCGCATATCTAGCAGCATAACCAGTCTTGTAAGGGGGCGCTAGCTCTTTCCATAGCTACAGATCTGTGTGAGGCCATTAGATGGAAGAGGCATTATGAAATGCTGTACAGCCCTGTATGTATAGTGGACACACTGTAGATACTTGCTTGTTTTCCCCTCATTGCGGTCATCAACGTAGCCATCGCTACCACGATTACAAGATGAAAAGATCAGCAGCTGAACAGTCGCAAAACGGGACCAGATCTGTTCTCACCTTGTTTTCACTTTGCTCTTTTCTCCTTTTGCCTTTGTTGTTCTGCTTGCAGGAACTCCACCTGGTTCCAGCAACTGATAGGCGGCTCGGCCTTTTGGATTATAAAGCTCCCATCTCTTTCTGCTTTTTTTCTCGTTAATTTTTTGTGGCGGTGGAGATGGGGTAGGTGGTGCGGGGAATGCTACAGTAGATGGTTGAGGAGCACTAGATCGATTGACCTCGAGCTACGGGGTCCCTAAGATTCGTCGCCCAAGTCTTTCGCACTGTTTTTGTGTATCTTGTGTTCTTTAAACGTTTCTTTCCGTCTTGGATGGTTTGTAGCTGTTATGGTGGTTGTCGATGATGATTGATAAATTGATGAGTGCTGGTGCGTGGCACTTACGAAAGGGGCCTACAAGTCAGCTCACCTATGGGCTGTCTGCTTGCGGTCTCCCCCGATGACGAGTTCTGCGAGAAGTACGACGAGCGCTCGCCCAGCGCGGGGATCGGCACGTGCATGCCGCGCCCTCCACGAATCCTGCAAGGGAGACACAACGCACAAAATGGAGACAAAAGGAGAATGAAGTAAGCTTCTACTGTCATTTAACTTCGAATTAACGCAAAGTTAAATAACGGTTAAGTGGTCAGGTCACTTTTACAGTATAAGTTTACTTCCATGGAGTACAACGCGAGTATAAATCAAATAGTCTAGTCGGTATGGGGACTGATCAACAATGATTGCTAGAACTGACAAAACATTTCCGCCTGCGGTAAGTTTCAAAATTATTACATGTTACAGTTGCTGCTTCTTAAAAATACGGGAGTAACAAAATGAGAAGCCATTGAATTTCCTTCTAGCTGACTGGTTGGGTCAAATGACGGTCAGCCCTCAGCTTGAAATGTCTAATATTGTATCAAAACTGAATAATCCAAGGTCTTTGATGATACGAAAGAGCAGCACAGATAGATGTAGTTAAGAAAAGATTGCGCATATCGGGAAGCAAAGCTGTACTTTTTTTAAATGCCTTTATTTAAATTTAAATAGTTTTCATTTAAGTTTCTTGGAAGCGTTAGACGGGGAGTTCCTTGAGGTAGGCTAACGATCTGACGATCGTTTTTAGACGACTCTAGATTAATTAGAGTATCATTTGACCTACGTGAATCTGAAGGGGGCTGGAGTTTAGATAAGTTCGGGGCTAAAACACCAAGGACCAAAGTCGTTAAGTTAGTTGTTGCATTAAGCACATCATTTTAGGAAGCACTGGACGGGTGAGTACTCCAAACTCTTATGCAATAAAATGTCAATGGTAGAAATAGGATCTCATATACAAGTAGTATAGATGAGTTAACTAAACGGCTGAAGTCTTGTTTATAGTGAAACACAAAATACAAGCACCCAATAATTTGCTTTAAAAGATATTGTGTTTCAGAATTAAACTGTTGAAATAAAGTTGTTACTATTCATAGACTTTCAAAGATAGCTTGACCAATGCCGGACCGAGCAAAAAAGTATTTGCTTTGATTTTCGTATCATCAACAAGGGTACCAGTAACAGCATTTGGCACTTAATTATTTACCAGAAAAATAGCCGAGACATGTATCGAGAAATAAAACAAATTCAAAAAAGGTGTCCTGGCCGACTTTCTTGGAGTAGGGAGTCGAAGGCAGTTTTCGGTGAAACCCATATGTGAAAAGCTGTTTGGCAGGATGTTGTGATTGCGGTAGTTAAACGGTTACGCTTTGCTACGTCCACAGCGACGCCCGCGACGTTACCGCCCATATCAGACGAACTTAGATCCTTTTGAATAAAGCAAGATTTCTTTCTATTAAATGTTCAGTGTGAATGTCATATTGACGACCTGAAACGGGATTGTGTATATGAAATGGAGGAAAGCTTGATATACGATTTATTTTTAGGAGAGCGTCAAAAAGGGGAATTTTATAGCAAGTGATTAGTAAGAGTTGACATCAGTTTGGCTCCTTTCATTTTGGAATCGGGATTATTGTAGCGGACTTAAACAGCGACAGGACGAGTCAATAAATATTTAGCAGCAGGGTATAAATCTGATAAGTAAAGCTAAAATAAACACCCTTAGTTTTATTATATGGGAACGTTGCGAGGTTTTCGTACAGTTGATTGCGTGATAGAATGGGGTAAGGCACAGCGTACTGCAGTATACGTCAGACTAACTAAAGTCAATAAGAGTGCTTAACCTGCTAGGTACATTAGCTAAGTCTATCGCAAAACAGTTGAACGTTTCAATCATAGCTAAGGCTAAAGGTCCGAATAAGGATGTCGAGCTTGATTGAGGCTGATTGTGTATAGATTGGTCAGGGCAAGAAAGAAATGAAACGTATATCTAATGACAGTTGATCATTGACCTTCCTCATCTGCATACGATAGAGAGGGAACCCAACTGGTCGAGCTAATAAACTGTCTGATGCGAGCGCCTCTGTGGGGTAGTCGCACCAACTAACCTAAATATGCCCAGGGCACGAACCAAAGGAGGGGCAAATAATGGCGTCAACTAGCTGTACGAGTCCAGTCTAGCATAGGAACTTCTAGCAGAGCTTACCTCACTATTTAAGGTAGAAATTTTTATGTTGAAATAGCTAATTAAAAAAAATAGCATTGGAGAGTAGTGGGTAGGTTATTAAAAACCGCGTTTTTGAGGAACGATTCGAATCAGTATTCAGTCTTTTGAGAAATCCAGTTGGGAGGACGGAGTGTCAAATTCAACGTTTTTTTTTTTTAATTTATCGCCAGTCTTATAATGCGCATGGTGACCAATGTTTCCTAAACGTACTTGATCGTTCAATGTAGAACATACATTTTATTTTTCCAGATGACGTGACTCTAAATTGGTGTGACATCTTTTGTATTCCAGATGCACTTGCACTCTCTGAAATTTCGAGCCGTTCACCTTGCTATCGTCAGTCGGGCTTTTAGCAGGCGAGTTTGTAGTGAGCGATAGAAAGTTTACTCTTGACACAGTTTATCGCTGAAATTTTATGCTTGTTGAAGATTATATGACTAGGAACACCGTGAGCCATTTGTTCAAAAAACACCGAAAAGCAAATTCTGAACTCAAAAAGGAATCTCATGAGAGACCCCTGCAAAGGTAAATGACGAAGAGCTAAGCTGGTACGGAGGCCGGCTCACTTCAAAGTGTGCGGAAATTGGTTTTGTGTCTGTAAAAATAACGGGCCCTGGTTAAATTAGAAAGATAAAAAATGGGCAGCTATGTGACACATGATATAAGCGAGAAAAAATCGAAATTTTTTTTCTTTGCTTCTTTATTAAAACAGTGATCTATTCTCGCACTGAATTATGGCAAGTCACACTGATCGAACGTGTGGGTCTTGAACAAATATACCCCAGCAATAGCTAATAGTCTTTAGCTGGTCGTCTAATGCAGGTGTTACCCATTACAGCATCATCAATATTGGGCGTCGATTACGGCTGAAGTATTCTGCCAACGGTTGAAGGAAATGAGGAAAAAACTCCACATTAAACAGTCATGGATTAGTGAACAGGGGTAAACCACAACTATTGTATGATAAGGCTCGACCTCACGCTGCGAGAACTGCGCTGGCAAAAATGCAAGGGCTACAGTTGGAAGCTCCGTCACATCCACCATGCTTGCTCCCACGTATTACGATTTTTTTGTTACTTGTTTATAAGAAAATCATGAACATTTCAAAATCATATCATAATGGTTTTTTAAGACTACGGACTCTCGAATCCTATGCTTCTACAGTAGTGGGATAGGTACAATTTGTACGCTTCAATTTAAAATAAAGAAAGTGAGCCTTCAAAAAAACTTAGATATTGTCTTCTGAATTCAGAAATTGGCACACTGACTAACTTTAAATCAAATATGAACATGTACTTAATTTTACTTTTGTCCTTTTTATATATTATAATTCTGAGGCTTATTTAAGATGTTCAACGCAATGAAAACATTCAGATGACGGATTCAGAGGTCGTGTAATAAGGAAATATAGTTAAACAAGTAATAGCAGTATAATTCTTATTTATAATGTGAAATTTCGCTCGTTTCCGAGAGAGTTCGGATCAGATTTAACTAATTATTATTATTATTATTATAGTAAACGCATAGTCAGCAGTCAACTATTGTTCCATTGTAATTAACATTAAATCGTTGATGAATTGACTGTCAATGAGCGACAAACGAATTATCCTACCGATGATATAGAATAGAAAGAATATAAGTTCCAATACAAAAAAAGAACTTAAGTTCTGAAAACTAAATTATAATACTCGTTCAAATCAAACAATATAATTTATAATAATAATAATAACACAAATAACATCCGTCGCCGAGTAAACTTGAAAAAAAAATGAAATACAAACATTGGACTCCAAGCTTTTCTTTTTCATATTCAAGTTACAGTGAACCAACACCAATAAGCATAGCAACAACAACAGGTTAGGAAAGCAACAATGGCTACAACAACGCTAGAAATAACAGCATCTAGTAATTCTTCGATATCCGTCACTAAACGCGTTCGATAATGACCGATCGAATGGAAGGTCGATAGAAAAAAATGTGATTTTGTTATTGGTTCGTTGTTTGTATCACTTCTATTCGCATTATTTCAACGGGGTATGGGTACAAGCTGGCATCGATGGTTGATTTTACAAACCCTTGCTTTTTATTACATATCTCTGTGTTATTATGTTATCTAGATTAGGGAAATATCGCAAATGAAGTTCGTCTCTTTTTTTTGCGTATGATCCAGATGAATCAACACCATCATCCAGAGTTCAGTTTGAATTTAATGGATGTAATAATCAAATGAATCAATAGTAGTTTTCAGATGACAAACGTTTTTATTGTTGCTAGGCTTGACTCGACATGTATGTTTTTTTCTGTCACTCTTTGCAGACAGATTGGGTTGTCACCGTCTACCTACCTAGATGGGTTAGCATATTTGGGGTAGTATGAATCCCCTCGGCGTGATATCATACAAAAACTAAAATTCGACAGTTGTAGATACACTAAAATTTTTGCGAGCTGCCTTTCAAATCTGGGATAGAGTACCTTGAAAATAAATACAACTTTGCGAAAGTTCGTCATATGTTACAGTTTCATTACAATTTCAATGTTTATTAACATGCGTTTTATGACCTGCGGCAAAGCCCGGACTAACGTCAACGAACGTGATGCTCTGTGTTTGGTGGGATTGAGAGGAATCGGACATTATGGGTTGCCACTGTCATGTGACAAAACGATTGATTCAAATTGTTGTTAACAACAAATAAGATTACAACTCGCTATTGAGCAAAATCCGCCGACACAAGTGAATAGAAAAGGCGTCGATTTGGAGAGCCTGATAATACCAGGCCACATACATGTTTGGCTACCCGGCAAAAACTGAGCGAACTCCAATGGGAAATTTTAGCGCATCTGCTGTATAGCCCGGATTTCACACCGTCAGAGCATCATCTGTTTCGGCCTTTACAGGACTCCTCTAAAATATGTTCATTTAATTTCAACGGTGAGATGCGGGAAAAGTCGTTTGTCACCATTTTTGCCCCCAAAAAAATCATAGAAGTTCAACGGTGGCAGTGCTATAGTGTTGTCTGAAAAACAGTAGAATATCATAGATGAAAATAGCCTACATTAAATTTAGTAATAATATTTTAGAATACAAAAAGTACTTGCTTCAACTTAGCTTGAATACTTTTAAGCGATCTATATTAGATTGGAAATAGCGCTTTTTTCTAAAAGACATCCCTTTGCCGTTACTTGTTCCTTACTTCTAACTTTCTGTGCGAAAACCTGTTCTATCAGCTTGTTGCAACATCTACGTCAATAGGATCTCGAAAATTATTCCAATTTTTTTTTCTTGTTATATTTCTAATTACGCGTTTAGCTTGACGAGGAAACAGTAGCGTGAATATAAAAACGCTTGAAAAACTTGAGATTCAGTGAGGGCTATCACCCGACCTCGTACTCATAAATATATATATGATAGATATAAAACTTACACGGTATGTTGTAAAAATGAGTAATCAACTTGCCGGATGTCCTATCTAATCTATCTTCTGCTTTGTTTTGCTAGGTCAGCAAAGGCCAAATCGTTTGTTAACCTCGACTGTCTTGAAAAATACGATCGAACTGGGACGCAACTTTACTTTGATAGACACGTTAGGAAAATTACGTTTATATACGCAGAAAATCGCTAGATTAAACATTTCTCTGGTCGATTAGTCAAACAAAACAAATTCCTTATCACTTCCTTATCAACGAAGTAGGCGTTAATGAGATAGATTTTCGACTGCACTAATATAATTTGCACAGCTGTTAATATTTCCAAGAGATATGAATAGTTATGTTGAACAATATCGACCCACCGTGCTGGCTCATCCTGTACCAAGGCTTGCGAAGCAGGGAGCTATTTCACACCTAAACTATACGAAGATGATCCAAGGATCGTCTGAACTCGATACGAGTGTGCCGTCTCATATCTACCCTGCACTCAGTCGAAGCAATTTAAGCAATATTGTGTAGCCTGCTTTACGTATTGGATTAAATAAGTTCAATTGGCAAGTTGCAATTTTTGTTTACAACTTTTTAAAGTATAGTTCTTCTCAAACGTTTAGCCAAAACAGAAGATCCACCAATATTTTATCACGTGTGAATTCTATGAGATATAGAATATAGATACAAAATATTCTTTGCGAATAGTTTGATAGATGTCCTGATATTAAACTTGGCGCACCCTGTTTAAATGCTTATATCACTGGATTTTTGATCATTTCATTTAACCGTTTTAGCCTTATGTATAGCAGTGGTACAATGCAAACAGCAAAAAAGCAATTTTGGTAAATTAAAAAACATATGTAATTGAATAGGAAAAGCTCGGAATGAAGTTAATCCTTCCTTCCTTAGACGTCAATTTTTTCTTACATATAGCAATTTTAACCGATTATATAAGGACGCTTATTAAGGCGTCGGAAGCGTGAGCCCGATAGAGGCGATTAGTGCATTGGTCCTTTCTTTTAACATCAAGCCATTAACAGCTATGCATACATACGCTGGAAGCAGTCTGACATTTAGGTAAGCGAATCGATCGTCGTGCATCTAAATGCATTGACAGGTGCTTTCGTCGGCTCGATTTCGGGTCGAGGCGTAACACAAGCACTCGACGAATATGGGTTACAATTGATAAATTCAATATATTTCTATAGCAGTTTTGCTGCTTGCTTATAGCAAACACTACATGACCCGTTTGGTCCAAGCAACCAATGCTTCAGCTATCACTAATTTCTTTTATCGTGCCCACGCTGCACGACGACGGGCATCGCAGCCAGTACAGGCATTAAGTTTGTGCTAGATCCGTATTCGAAATGTTCCGTTGCTGTTCCTCCGAAGAACGAACTTTTCAAAGCTAAAAATATCCACAAAGTTACTAAATGTAGCACTGACAGAAAATGACAAACGGTGAGATGTTATTTAGTATATGAGTTATTTCAATCCTCCCAAGAGCTTTGCCTCACCAGCCAATCACTGTTCTCACAGAGCCCTTTACGCTTCGTTTTACAACACGCACACACGTGGTACGATGTGTTTAGGCTTACGAAGGGAAAGCGTCGATCACCTCCTTAAAGCTGTACTTTTTCATTATAGAATTTTGTTGCCTAAGATTTTCCATCTCGAAAAATATTCCTTTCGAGAACCTTAACCAATACATAGGTAACGTCTCTGCAAGTCGCCTAAGTCATTACAGCACCAGCATAGCCGTGCGTTACAAAGTATTCAGAGCTCGATGGTATATTTCTGAGAAGCTTAAATCAACTAAATAGTTAGTCCGTTTCTACGGAACACGCCATTAGTTATCCCATAGTACAGGGATTGTACATCGTTTGATGGCCGTACTGACTTATACCTTTGCAGCTAGAGTATTATAGCCTAGGCGTCCGTAGTGATCTGCTGAACCCCTTATATAATGAATGCAAATACTTTGAGGAGAGCATCATGCACGTAGCAGAGTTTTCCTTGGCGATGCATGGGGAGAATAACTGGGGTCGAATGAAGAGTTCCACACTTTCCTTCTAGCAAGAAGTAAATGACGCTACTCTTCAATGTTGAAATTACATAAGAAGTAGATATCTCAAATTGGTAAAGCGAGACAAACGGCATAGGAGAGAGAAGAATACGGAAATGTCGTGTTTAGTAGCTTTCGACAATGCTAACAGATAACACGAGGATAATGGTACAGCCAGAAGTAGCTCGTTAAAATGTCAGTATCAATGAGTCGCATCCTTATCCCCACTGGCCAGTTCTCACGGCCACTGTATCAGACCACTGTGTAAATAGGCGTATAAACAGCGATACTATAGATGGATAAAAAGAGAGACCAAGGCGTAATAGATGTTACAGCATCGAGTATGTTCTTCACGTTCAACATATATCACATGTTCCGCCAGCATCATCCGGCAGCGTTGTAATACGATAATAGGATATCATTTTTACAGTATATTCATTTTGACGGCCGACGCATCTTTTTTTTTACGTGGTTAGCCTCGTCGTTTGTTGCTAGTCAGGAACAGGAGGTAACATACGCCTGACGTTGCCTTCTTGCCAAAAAAAACATGCGTTCACATAAGCCTCTCCACGAAGAGCACTAACTTCTAGACCGATCGAGCATCAAATGAAGAGTCACATACAATGCAGCAGACGCTACGATCTATACCGAACTGAAGTTTATTTATTGAGCCTGTTGCTGCCTTGATTGATTGCTCTAGACGCCTGATAGTCGGGATTCATACCTATCTAATGGACCCTGAGTTCGGGTAATATCCCAACGGTTAAAATGGCGTAAGGGATACAGTAGCATTACTTAAGCATATACAGTTTGTTGTCTACGTCTAGTCTCCCTGTCCAATATATCAAACATAGGGTTTGTCTCGATCCATCGAACAGATGCAAGAGATAGGACGGTATGCCGCACTGTTTCTGTAAGCAAGAACTAGTAAACTGGAATTTGTACCTATTTGACAACACTCCGTTATTTCATTAGGAGATCCCTCAAATTTATCAGAGCTCCCAGGATTAATTGGACGACGCGTACAATCCGCAGCGCTGTTGCTATCATAGGATACACGAAAATTGTAAGCGACGCTTTACGTACATCAGGTATACATACCTTACGCAAATGCATCATCATCTAGGTTATCACGGGGACGGAAGGGTTGTGGTCTGGGTTCGAAACCGGCCATGGATAGATTTTAGTTCCTGCTGGGAGCTAGTTAACCGTCTGACGGAATGCCTAACGGCGATGCTGGACATACAACCCGAAACATGGACTTGTATTCATTGTCAAATCATCCTGTATATTTAAAGCATTATTGGTGTGCGCAACTATGACTCCCGCCGGCCCTAGTGATTCATGCAAGTAGATCTACATGTATTTTTACAGTTACACATCGCTAAAATTTATCCCTATCCATCTTATTTTCTGCAATTTCGTCTTATATAAAAATTAGCTCTTTATAAAATAAGAAAATCGCTACTATCTACAATTTTTCGGTTAGCTTCGAGATGAGCAGGTATTTAGTCTTCATCCAGGTAAACTCTAAATGGCTTTCATGTGCTAGAGAACATAAATCGATTTTTTTTTTGTTTTGACATATACATCCAATATAACTGTATAGGAAAGGCGTGTGCTTCCTCGAAATGCCCCGATTATACATCTCAAATCATCGCACCGATTCTGGATGTTCTTTATTTGCGTGTGTACCACTTGGGCTTAAGCTGCCATTGAGCCAAGTTTCAATATTGGTCAGATCAAGGAAATACGTCGCGTAAGAGGATAGATTTTATCACGTTATATATATATATGTATAGCCATCGTCCACCTTGCTCGTCATCCGGTACAAGTACACAGTAATAACTGAGCGATCATTATTTTTCAAAGGGATTCAATGATCATGCGTTAATCGCGTTTGCCTCTGAGGTAGTAAATAGGCAATATGGTAAATCTGGACTGCCATAGGACGTGCCACTTCGAGCTAGATCGAATTTTGGTAATGCTTTCAGTCCGTTTCGAGACCGTCGTCCTCCTCCTGGATAATATTAATGATTATGAATGATCCTTTCCTCGTTGTTCTCTAAGAAATTGTGCGCTTAACGCTTTACTCGATCATTTAAGCGATATCGATGCCTGAAAGTTGATTGATGTCAGTATCTGCTGGTAATTATGTAAAACATAACATCTTCAACTTTGAAATTTGTACTACGAGTGAAGAGTCTGATTATAGCATAGATTTCTGGATATCGTTTTACACACTATCGTCGTTCTTCTGATCAGTAGTACCCTTTTCCTTATGTGTACACTTCGAACAACGCACCTATTTGATGTGTTATATTCTCGCTTCTAGTGAAATTTTTCGATAACTTATTGTTTATAACTTAGACACCAGCTAGAAAAAATTCTCTGTTTCTTTTTAGGTACAGCCGTTCCATTTCCTTCGTACGCGTGTCAGAAGACTGCATTCTTTTGCATGGCCCTTTTCAGAGTACAGCCAGCGTGCAGTAGGATCTGTACATTTGCTTCCTGAACGCTTTCCGCACAAAAACGTTTCGCATACAAGCTGCCGCACGATAACCTCTACAAGGCACATTCGATGCGTATGCAGATCGAGTACTAGTCGAGGTAACTTTTGTAGAGACACAGGTCCCTCCCATGTCCATCTTCTTGAAGTGATTGATATGAATGTTGTTTCATTCTGGACACGTTCGAATAGTTGATGCATATGTTTACAGAAATAAATGTCTCCTCTCATTTGAGATGAAAATCTCCTAGTTCGTCCTTGTCCTGCAGCCTCACCATACCTCCACATTGACCGTACATTTATCTATTGAACGGGTCATACTCTCTCACTTAGATGATTTCATGCTTTGCATAACAGTAGTATAGTAGTTGATACGGTCTACTTAGATTGGAACGGTTTTACAGGGCGTAATACATTGCGAGTACTGTTTAGCTAGTTGGGAAAAGGATCTAGAGTATATATACCTTCTAATTCCAGGTAATTATCTCTTCATTCTGCAATTTATTATTCGGTGAATAGATTTGAGCTGTCTCTCGCAGCCCCTAGAAGCCGCATTATCGCGTCGCCTTTGCGTTCCACACAGATTCGCAATGTGTGCCCGACTGTGCCTGCTGCTATGTTTCGCCGCTGGCCCAGCACTATCGGCTGGCCGGAGGACTTATTGGTCTCAAAGGACAGATTCAAACAAGCGTAAACATGTATCTCGCTACTTCTTTTAGCAGAAGGTATGGGCTAGCAGCACCCATTTTAGTCCGACTTACTTTGTCACATATATCCTTCCCGGAAAACCTTCTCTTTTTGAAGAAGAACTTTTGCAAGTCAAAAAACATCATTTTTGCGCTTGAGGACTCGACGATCTAATTGGCCTCACAATGTATGCGTCTCTCGGACGTGTGGCTGCAACAAACCTACGGCTACTGATCGATGCGGATGCCTTACACCTGTTTGATTTTTTACTCGCTTTTGCTTCTATATCCGGCCAAGGTCGGGTGTTCGCTACTTAACTCTGGTCGAGATGAGCTAAATCAAAGGATAACTGTACACTGATAGGTTGCCATAAGCGAAGAGACATAAATAATCGGAAAAGCGGTTGTTTTCGACAGAAGGCACGCTTCGAGCTTTGTCATTGCTTCAGAGAGAGAGAGAGAGAGAGAGAGAGAGAGTGAGAGAGAGATCGAAGACACCACAAGTTTCCGTATCTCACCTAATTGCAGAGAACTTTTAGGGGAGGTTGCGACCAGGGGCCCAATGAAAAACGTCCAATTGTGCGAGTGCATGTTAGACTCATTACTCATTGGTTATTCTGTCCAATTGTGTCACTCATACGTTAGCGATAAAGCCTAGCAACAAGCAAGCTTATGCCTGTTAGTTGCTGGAGTTGCAGTGCCTTGAAAAAAAAGGACGACAAATATACTTTTTCATTTCCGTTCATTTTGGACAGGCTGCGTATGCTTAGTAAAGTGTTTTCTAAAAAAATAAAAAGCAGTAAAATCCGCCTTTTAGCGGAGGACGAGCGGGAGCATCGCTAATCTGAGCTTGAGCTCATCATCAGTACGTAGTGTCGATGTTCGATCATTTAGTGCAAGCGAGGTAGCGGGCGCGAAGCGTGATTTTTAGTTAAAGCTTCGTGCTAATATTATGTTTTACGTTGAAACGATCGTTGCTAATGTTCCAATTTCAGGGTAGAAAACGAAATGTTCTCTCGTGTGCTATCTTCGTCTCCACACCGCTCCCGCCATATTGCAATCCCTTTCCGCTATACAGACAATTAACAAATTGCGATTAGTCACTTGTTATCGCTTTTAGTCAATATGGATCATTGTTTAGCATTCGGGGTTGCTCTTCTTGGGTCGGCCTAAAATGTCCTACCGAACAAATCGTACCGAGTGGTCTATAGACAAATGAAACATATCCCTATTCATCCGGCGGATGGCTTGTCAATTTGTAGAATAGCTATGAGATTGTTCAGCGATGTAAAACGACAAGTGCCTGTTATATGTTTGCTTCACACTGTCACTATAAATAGAATCGGTTCACGATTGAGGACGACTCTGAGCACATACTATGCTACTACTGCACTTTTACATAAAATATTATCTAGATATAATATCATATTTTTGTGATCGGTTTTTGAATTCTCGCGGGAATGCTGTGCAGAAATTTCTCACATTAGAATTAATTATCTATTTAAACATTCTGAGATCAACCAAGTTCTGCAAGTAAGAGGTGAAACAGCAGCGGTGTTTTGAGTATCGTACTCTGAAGCCCTCGTTTTAAAGCCAGCTCATGAAGCATTCTGGAGATATTTTTAAAAAAAAGTGATGATAAGAACGACAAATACTTCGTGACAATATCCGACCTTCGGAATAGTAACACTTTAGTAAAAATATAAATAGAACTTAAGCCATTTGATTATGTAATAAAGTTAAGTGCGCTACTTGCAACGGAAAATACACGAGCATTAGAAGTGTAACTGCGGGTGCAAATAAAGGATAATACTCTTGGTTGGAGATAAAATGTATATTTATCGAACTGTTATGTTGCTACAAAATCAATGGCTTTTTGCAAAAGTAACTCTTTAAAAACGACACCCGCATTTTTCTGCACTCTTCCATACTCTGGACCATATTAAATTGGAGCCGTCGAGTACTGTGCTTCGCCTAGCAATATGGCTTGCAGGGTGATATCCATCGGATAAATGCCTGGCCTTGTCCTTTTGGGAAACAAAACGAAGCAAGCAAGACATCATAGGCTAGCATATGCTGAAACTTTTACTCTGCATGTTGCATACAGTCGACAAGAGCTCTCCCGCCTCGTCTTGCTGCCTTCTACAACACTAATACATAATGTATGGTTTTCCGAAAAAATAGCAGATCTTGTATATTGGATAGTGCCACAGTTTCCGCTTCTTCGCATATAATTTCTGCAGTCGTAGTTTTTATCTGTTATCTATCAGCTATTATGGTGTCAATTAGTACATAAAGTTATCTATGCAGCATTGTATCTACTCTGAAAAAAGAGTTTATAGTTCTGCACACACACACACACATGGAAAATGCAGCACCTCAACAACGATGGAGAGCAAAAAAGTTTGCAGAATAAATAGAGCTGACTTCTTATTCACAGATTCACCTAGCGGTATTGTATCATAAGTATGTGATCTTTTTTCAGTCGAAATTTCTACAGCTGTCATCTCTCGATTTCACCATAACTGCACCTAAGATGGTTACACATAATGGCGTGTCAATCTTTCACGAGATCTGCCTAACTGACCTATATAACTTTTAAAAGCTGTTCCTAACATTCCCTTGAAGCCGACGACAAGACAGCTAAGACGCATGGTACGCACAGCTCTTCGTCGCGATATGAGGACTTTTCCCAGAACAGATAATCCAACACCTGTATATATTGGCCGGTTTCCGCACCGTATGCAAGTCTTAACTTGTAAA
This sequence comes from Varroa jacobsoni, assembly GCF_002532875.2. Taxonomy (NCBI): domain Eukaryota; kingdom Metazoa; phylum Arthropoda; class Arachnida; order Mesostigmata; family Varroidae; genus Varroa; species Varroa jacobsoni. The sequence goes on from NW_019212977.1 coordinate 217,381, forward strand.
GCTTAAAATATTTGTTTATATCTATTTTGCGTGTTCAGACTTAACACTTACCCTCCGCGGAGACGTTTCCTGTGCTCCTTACGTCGGAGTCGCATGGCTCGGTAGCGAAGTGCGCAGATAATGATGAAAGCAATAATGGGGAAAAAAATTATAGCACTAAGGATTGGTATAAGGACGGGCCGTGGATCAAGGTGAGGGGGAAGCTGCTGTGGGGTGAGCCCGGAAGTAGCGTTCAAATTCGAGTTCGGGGGGTCGCGGCTCTTGGGCGTCAGCAGCGCGGGGGGAGGCTGGGTCGGGAGGTACGTGGCAGGAATCGAGGGAATGGTGCCAACCTGCAGAAACCACCAGCCAGCTGGCAAAAGCAACCGACGTTATTTTCGTGGTTCACAATATAATTAAAATTTCCGTCCGTCGTGTTCCTCTGTAGTCTTTGCTTCTCACACTTTCATTGACACGGACGCGCAGTTTTCCCTTTTTTGAACCAAAGGCGGCTGCTTCAATGAAGAAGATGAACTTCGATATGGGCGCACGACACGAGCTACGGCGGGTCAAAACGACAGTGTTGGTACGGAACAGGCTGGCATTAGCCACGTTATCTCACGGGTTACACCTGGGGCAGGCGATCACCAAATCCTCAACTTCTTCTTGTCCTTGTTGATCTTCACGATCACAACAACACTGATTGATGAAGATTTTTTAGAGGTTAACACGGAACAGAAATACAGTACGCTGCGCTTTTTATCCCCGTCTGTCCGAAGACCTCGGATTTTTCTCTGCCTCTTGCTCTATGTATGCTTACTTCGTAGAATACAGTATTTCAACGTTGTTTTCTTCTAACTATTTCTATTGTCCCTCTCATTCCTTTATGCATATCTCTCACTGCATCCCAGTCTGGGCTACTGGAACAGCATTGACGCCAATGGTCGTCGCGATGCCTGTTGCGGTCCACTCAACTGTAGATTTTACGAACGCAACCACTGGTAAGCGGCGATACCGACCGCTGAACCAGACCTTTGCCACCAAAGACGAGTGGTATCGATAGCGTCGGGCCGCGCTAAGACCTTAAAACCGAACAAGCAGGCTGGCCGTAAAATCGGACGGGCGAACTCGACCTATCAAGAGAAAAGAACATGAAGCACACTGAAGAATTATAGTATAGGCAGGTCTGATCGAATGAAAAAAAACTGCAGTCGTTGGTACAATAATGTAAATCGAAGGAAAAGCTTAGCTATACAATTGTAACAAACGAATTTTCTTCACTCGCGGTAGGTACGCTTGTTTGCTGCAAAAAAAAAACTGCTATTAGCCAACTGCGTAGAAACTTTTAACGATACTGCGCATATGTGAACAAAGAGTGAAGTCATGCCCAACACAGAGTAGGCCAATTGTTATTGGAAGGATCAGTGTTCATTACCGAATCGTTTGTCTCGTAAGTCTAATGCCATAGTTGGAAGCCATAGCCTCTCCCGGCATAGCTCCTTCTACTTAGAGCCCGCTACATGCATTTGCTACACATCGCGAACACGTTCAGTGCAAAACGTCACAGTTCCGCGCACGCCAGTCACAGATTAATATAGTCTCCTTGCTAGCTAGGTGCAGAAATAATCAGCACTGGCTCGCTACCGTTATTTATAAGCCACAATTATAAACATAATATCTTTCCCTTTATAAATGTGATCGAATACATACGTAACAGCCTCATATTTTCGTCCCTCTTGACCGCTCGCTCTTCATCTTCTTTTTTGACGCCTTTGCTCTCGTATCGCTAAAACACGCGCACCGAACAAGCAAACATAAAGATCAAAACAAATCTTACCGTTATCTAGCGATTAGCAGGTCGTACAATTCCAGCAGTGGCAAACATCGTATAGGCATTCTCTGTCGAGCTGTATCCATTGCCACTTTCCATTGTGATAAATCAACCAAGCAAGCTAGTTGAGCTCGTCGTGACCGTAGCCCTCTTCTGTGCCTGTATCACCTTGGCGACGCACCACGGTTGAGCTGGCTGCACGTCCACACAGGCGCGACAGAACTGCATGGCTAACGGTAGGCCTGCTAGGTCACCATGACTGGGGGATCAGCGGCCTTGTAATAGGCACAACACTAAGGGAATACATTATCTTGCAACACTGGCAGCGATAGCAGCAGCGGCAGAGCTTTCAAGTGTGCCAGAAGCGTTTGTAGCATTAATAACTGCACAAGGGGCAACAATTGTGTACCCGACGCGTGCCTTATGCATCCATAGTCTCGTCGACTATACCCGTATCTGTCGTCTGCAATGTCCAACACGATCCTGCTTTGTATACAATGAAAATCTCGACAGCCTTTACTGTATACGACCCACTACCGTCGCTTGTTTGTGGTCATTAAAATTCGCCTGAACAACAATTGTACTAGTGATATCATTGTATCAGCTAGTTGCAATGGTAAACAAGAAGCCTTTGGCGATCAACGACGATTACCGTAAGCTATATCTCATAAAGATGCGAGAGATGGGTTCAAGTCACAGTAATAGCAAAAATTACGACGGCCTATAGTCACTAGATGAGGATGGTCACAAGACTGACTGGGAGTTAAATCGTCGCAGCTGTGGTAGTAATCGCTAGAATATAGCAAGTCGTTGAAGGAGTATCATTAACTGAGACCGAACTCTACGATTATACAGTACAATAGAATACTCTTAAACAGTCAAATGGATTCAAGGAGTCGAGGACAGCCTTCCAAACGCGCGCAGTACTCGCACTCAACTAAACACAATTCGTACATGACCAAACTCTCGCCACAACTTGCTTCTTTGCTGGTCCTTAGACACTTGCATGCTTGGCGCTGCCTCCTCGTCCAGCCATTGATCGCAGAGGACTACTCCTCCTGCAACCCTCCCCCATAGTTGGACCCTCTCCTGTGTTGCGCCCTCTGCCATCTTCAGAAAGAGAAAGAGCAAAAGGCCAGCTTCAAATGTGGCACAACAGCTGTATCTGGCAGCGGCGTGGTCTTCCATTCTCCTCCTCTTAGTGCCTAGTGTAAGCATAGTAAGCGGCGCTGCGGGAACAGCAATACCTAGTAAAGCATCGCCAAGAAGATGCACCAGAAATCCTTTCGGTTAGCGTCAATAATGGAGGTGGTTAGTTTCTCAATTGTGGGCCCTGTTTGCTAACACCACGAAGTAAACACACTAACTTCAGCACGCCTCGTTTCAGCGTATGCGGTCGTAAGAATAAAAGTACATACCTCAAGTGTATATGAGGGTGTAGGGGCGGGGTATCATAACGAGCGCAATTCGTAACTACTCTAACTTGACGATTAGCTCGGTCCAGGATAGATGAGCCAAAAATCAAATGTCCATGACCGCCAAAGTATACACGCTTGCCCGAACGGTATCTCCTTTGCTTTTCCTTCCTCGGATTCAGTTGTTACACAGCCAATGGCCAAGCTGCATACACGTTCACCTGCGTCGGAATGGCAGAATTATGTGCAGAACCGAAACTCACGTCACAATTAAATGTGAACTATATGCCGTAGCACTGCGGATGAAACTCAGAAGAACACATCGACGCCATTCGCGACAAGCACCCAAGAACTCAAGCGTGCTTCGTTCAGTAACTAAAGAACCGGCAATGACGAACCGACGCCTGTCTACGTGCAATATTTCTGTGCGTGCTTGTGGTATGTATATTGAAAAAGGGATCGATAGAAAGCTCTAGGGGCAGGTATATATTGTCAGAAATCGAAAATCTGTCAAAAGAAAGAGGCAATGCTATGGGCTTGCGTCACGGACAGGTACGCGTTAGGAAGCTTGTAGCTTGAGCATGGTCCCGCAGACCGTAAAACTTTTGTGTGCGATGTTGAAATAGAGCTGGTACAGAAGACTTCGAAAAAAACGTAGGTGCTGAGATAGACAGCTAGACGAGATATGCATAGATGCACACCAAAAACTCGCGATAAAGGCCAACATCAGAATGCACGTGAAAATAAATGTCATTGTTTAGTGCAAGAAGACGGCGAGATATAGGAGAACGTTTCGTCAATTATGTCTCACTCACATTTTTGCAGGCGCTGAAGAAAGGGCAAATCAAGGCTTCTTTTTTCCTGCCTGACTTTACTGGCAGAAGTAAAAAAGATCTATTCAAAACATCTGCTTCGCATGTGTTCTCAGACTCAACTTAACTATAAAGTGTAGTTGGAAAAAACGGGTTGTCAGAATTCTATTTTCGAAATGAAAATAATAGTGGAAGAAAAGAAGACTACGACTCTGGCGTTGCGCGAAGTCTCTTTCGCAGAGTCAAACTCGCTTTAGAGGAAGAAGATACTAATACAGACTTAAAGTCAATTGTAAACGAATAAGGCTTGCGCTTACCATAGTGCCGGCTTATATTTACCACCAGCGTCCGTCGTTCATAGAAGGCGAAAAGGCACACATACGCGCATGGCCTGAATTCAGGGTCGGCAACGATTATACAATCCGGAAAGTGGCAGCCATTCGACGTGGTGACTGTTGATACTATAAGTCGTTTAGATCATAGCTCGTCACGATGTCGAGGGAAAAGGTCGTCCCAGGCCGTTGTATCTTGTATTGAATATCATTGCCTTTTTTGTAAGTAGATCCTTAATACTGTAGTGCATATAAGGACGTATTTGGAAATTCGAAAAGCCTCCACCAAAAATTTAAATAATTATCGACTAGTGTAAGATGTATTTTAAATTCTAATATAGTAAATAATTAATGGATGACTAGTGCTGGGTGATTGATGCATCGCATGAAGAACATCAATAATTAAAATGACTAGACTTGCTGGTATACTAATTCCGCTATGTGTAATTGTTACCGCCAGTGCCAAGGACCGAAAATAGCCACATTTAAGGTTCTCTGCTTTCTCTATATAACCCTTCTACATGTGTTCGCCAATAATACAGCCAAGTTTTTGCTAGAAAGCTGAGCCCAGCATCATAGATACGATTATATTTCCAGAACATGTCCAGCAACTTGTTGGCATTTTTCTAATTGTTTGCCTGTTGGATACAGACCTTATAACTCACCAAAAACCGCTCGTTTACTGAAAGTCAACGGATAGTATTACTCACATACGCGTAAAACCCGCGCACTGAACAAGCTGAAAAGGGTCTCGTATTTTCTAGCAAAGAGGAGGGTTTGAGACCAAAAAAATGAACAAATAGGCTACCCAGACAATCTATTTAAAGCCACTTGTGAAAAGCATCGTACATAAAATGCTCTAAAAAACGACGATATTCAATACTAGTTCTCTGTCCTATTATTACAAAAAAGACGTTTGTTTTTAAAAACACTAGGCTAAATGATTCGAATGTTCTATTTTACGCCTTCCCGATCTGGTTTGAGTCTGTGATTGAATAAGCACGTAAACCAAACACGACTATGTTACGTTTTACGTTTACACGTCTGGATGCGGCAAACACGCACAATGTGGCGTGTACGCGTTACAGGGGCCGGCCACTTACAACACGCGAATACCTGGTAGGGACTGTCTGCCCTCAAATTGTCCTGTTATTAGGCCGACGGCCGATGCGCAGAAAAAAGCTTATAAGTTCACTGGCTTGTTAACCGTAGAACCTGATACGGATAGCCGTCTGTGAAGTGTTCGGGGTGCAGAGAGCTCTAGCAGGATAAATCTAGTAAGGAGGAGTTTCACAGACTGGTCAAGCTGGCTTTGGTGCCTACTGAGCTAACAGGTCTTCCCACTATTAAATAGCTTAAGCAGACAAGGTGGTAAAATTGCTTATTGCGGTTTGTTGACTATGGCGCCATTGGACGATACGATGGCGACGCGAAGCTAAGCAGCTGAGTGTGATTGGGAACGCTGTTCGATAATGGCGAGTTTTTTTCATCACCAACGATGACTACAGGAAGTCAAGCTAAAGACCAACGGTGTTGAAGTTGCGTACTGTGACGCGTTTTGCCAAGAAGGCCAAGACAGTGAATTGCAGTAACATCTAAGTTCAATAATTGGCCCTTTTATTTGTGGAAGGCTTAAAGATGCCCTCCGGGGATCATGTCGCGATTTACCTATTCTATGATGAAAAGGTAAAATGTCAATATAAGCAATCTGTCTTTGCGTTCTATCTGTACCAACAATTTGCACTCGTAAATTGGAATACGACACAGATCCCTTTACTTGTTGATAGATATTAAACAAACTTCCATTAAGGCACAAGCTAAGAAATAGTAGGCACAATTCATTTGAGATCAAACTTAAACGGGTTGTGATCTATTTTTTTAATATTATAAGGAATAATTTGCTGACTTCAATTGGGTATTGTGTACGAGTTAAATTCGCCTGTCGGCTTCGCATTTAAAGCGCATAGGGTAACTATTCGTATTATATGCCCACATGACAGTTATGATTTGACCCAGGTTTGCTGATGCAGGCTCTCACTATTACGCACGTTCCTTTACGAAAACGTTGACTTCGCTACGCCGCTTCACGTCAATTAAAGTGAAATATCTTGTGATACTGCGATGCGCGCATGTTCTGATCACTTCCAACGGATGCGGGCAGCAAGCTTAACTTTACAGATGTTCGCCCATATTACGGTTAAATATAGCCAAGGATTACTCGCAGGTAACTTCCTTGACATCGTTTCGGAAGGTTGGTGTCATCGTAGTCAATATATTGTAACACATTGCTGTCTTATTATCATTTTGAATATAATTTGACGCTTTTCGAGAGGAACTATAATGTAGCGACTGCGTTATTATTTATTATTACGTAACCTAGGTTCACGAATTCGACTCCTACGTAAAGTAACACGCTTGACCCACACGGCCTCAGAGGCCCTTACAGCTTTTACAAGTGGGCTATTATTTCGGAGAACGACATATTGGTCTATCATATCAGGTTTGTTCGTTTTGAGAATGACTATATCGTGCAGTCCGTTTATCGGAGTTGACGGAGTAAATTTCGTGAGAGCGTCATTGGCATGTTTCTGCACTTCATCAAGTGTATCACCTCGTGTGTTTTTAAAGCACAGGCACTGTTTCTACAAACAGTCGAAAAACAAACAAGTACAACTAAACTATTGTAACTAAATTAAGTTCTTTCTTATTTTTGTCAAAAAAAACCATTACAAATATGGTCGATGGGTCTGTCACAGTACGAGAGAGGAATAACGATAGCGCTTAAATCATGGATTGTCTATTTTTCTACGCTCAGGTGCCCCTTTACGGTTTATACTGTCATATTGACTAAATGATTAAAACATCGTCTTAATACGCGTCAAATGACGCACACAGTAAAAATATCACAGAGACTATATATAGCAGATATGCCGTCCGCATATAGCCTGTTGAAATCACTTTGTTGGTGGCAGTAATAAGTAGGCTAAAAATCTTCATGCGACCCTGATGAGGATCTATTTAGTGAAGCGAACTCTTCATATAGAATACTTACGTAGTTATACCAGTTTCTTACCACCACGCATATTCGTTTCTGCATGTCTAAAATTGTAACTAGAAAACGCAGATAATTGACGCTGTGATCAACAGGTCTGAAATTCCGTATCAACTTGATGTTGCAAACGCATCTAGGCTTATTTGTATGCCAGTTCATCAAAACTAACCTTTCATGCACTCACGGACAAATTTTTAAGTAACTTAAAAAAGCCTTTGTCTACAAACATTCTGAAAGTATCCTCGATTTTTACAAAAATAAGTTTTGCAAAGGCGGAATGATATCGATTGACTCGTATCGAGTCGATCCTTTGTACGAGCAGCCAAGTCTTGTAGATTGCAGTGATATCAGGTAAAACAAATTTCCCTAATCCAATGTTTGCAATTAGATTGAAAATGTTATCGCCATTCCATATTATATATTCAGTGGTAAAGCACAAACCCATACTTCCAATCGACTGGGTCTGCAACTATTGAATCATAAAGTGTACCAGGTATTCAGGTAGTTCGACCATTTCACTATCGTTTTCGTATAGCAAAATGTCTCACATTTGTAAGGCCAATATCTCATTGTATGATATTATATAGTCAGTGTTATTTCTTCAGCTTAAAAATTCGCACACAACTGTGTCTCGTGTCGCCACAACGTCTAGCGCTATTACAGCGCTCAGGAACCATCCAGGAGACATAATCATGATTATCCTTTGCCTACAAGTGGAAACGCCGTAGAGGCTTTCGATGATTCGGCGACTCGGCAATATTTGGCACGGATTATAGTAAATGTTAGTTGGCTGGTTGCTTCTTGGCATTTGTTGACCGAAACCGATGTACTGTAGACAAGAAGCTGGAACAGTTTTTCCACGACATCGGCTAACTAACCAAAAAACAAAAAAAGAGGAACTCTGACCCGTTACCGGACTGTCGCACATGCGCAAAGGTCAATTATATAGCATATGTAAAGTTGCGGGCACTCACGTCCATACAGGCATAGAGGGTACAGATATTGTATTTGCTCTATTCGCAGACGAGGTCCTATCCACACCTAAACGTAAGTACGTACTCGACACGAGATTATGACCAGTTATCCTAGTGACATCATTCTTTATGGAGCGAAAAATCATTGTCATGCCAATCTATTCTGTCTGGCCCAACGGCACCGTACAACTTTTACCTACATAGACACACGTATAGTAGGACGGCCGTACAAACATTACATCTACATAAATGTAAATAACCCGGCGTACGTACAGTGATAATATAGCTATGATTCGTCATGGTGTGATGCAATTGTAATATGCAGTGACATCATTACGGATGCCCAGGACACCGCAGGCTCTTCACGCCTGCGTGAATCATAGAACAGCCAGCTTCAACCTGACTAGATACAAATGACAATGAGTTAATTTGGTTTTTGGAAGTAAAGATCAGCCCAGCGAATATGTGTACTCCTTTTTTTATGGCGATTGTGCGATGTTTGAAACAACCTTAACCCATATACGAGTTGTTTACTTTTAGCTATTGATTACAGTGCTCGACTTCACCTGTGGATCTGTGGCCAGAAATTATTCCCTTATATACGCTAACTCAGTAATGTATTGTCCTACCTTCAAGTTAACCCATAACCGGCGAATACTCACCACAAGCATCGCAATGGCGCTTAATGCAATATAAGTAAGGCTCAAGGTAAAGGTCAGGAAGCTTAAGACTATTTAGTTTAAAGGACAGGGTCGAAGTTTCGTACTCAAAATGGAATTTACCTCGTTAACAACTCTATAGGAGCAGCATGGATATATAAAGCTTTTTTCCAGTATAGTTTGTCGTGAAAAAATCGAGCTTACTTATTAGCTCTTAAAAACTTACTTATTAGAAAATTGAGGCTAGAATTATCGAGCAGAAGCTGCACCGTTTGGACTCGCCTTGCACAGACTCTACAAACCCTAGTATAATACCTTCCAACGATGATTCCCAGCCGTCCTTTTGTATGGCTAATTTAATAATTTGCTTAGCTCAGTAAACATCCTACCCGAATAAAAGGACACGATATTGTCGATTCCTTTCCTAGGTTAATGGTGGCCACGTGGCTTTGACGGCGGACTATGTAATCTCTGGCAAACTGTTCACGAGAAAAATTCCAATCAATAACATATTGTTCGGCGTTTCACTGCAACGATCGTAAATTTCGATTAATCGTGATTTTTGTAAAAAATTACAATTACGTTTCAACTTATGTATGTAAGTGTATAAGACAAAGACTGTTTCGACTGACCTTTCCTCGAACCCAGCTCCTCGAACCGAGTCAACCCGAATACTTGCCACGGGCTATTGCGCGACCAGGTAGACCAGCTCAACACAACGTACCGCTGAACTCTAAAATCTACATGTAGAGTCAGAAGTTTCAGCCATATATATTGGACCTACACCTGTTTACAGGATAACACTGGATCTCTGCTACCGCGTACCGGTGCAATAACTTCTTACGCACTTAGACAAATTAAAGCAGAATTAAAATACATACGCAAAATTTCTATAGGCCAGCTTCGCGCAGATAGTTCTTCATGTTTACCCCACGACAACTATTTATTAATAAAGACGTATAATTAACCATGTCACTCACAATGCATCAACATACTAATCGATAATACATAAAAATTCAATACGACGTTGACTCTAAAAGAATCACGGGATGCACCGTTTCTCCGGTACATCAGACGTGATTCTTCGCGCTGGGCTATTTCGCTCTATGATGAAACTGTAGATTTCTAGTGAACTGTACTTTCAGCCACGACCGTTCAAATACCAATACGTATCTTACCGGCCGTGTGTATGCGTGTACTCAAAAGAATATGGCCGAGCTTTCGAAAGAGGGTTTGTCATTAGTAGTAGCGGAAGATTAAAAATATTTCATTTTAAAATACCAGCGGGCAATCATATTTTAAGATTATTTTTGGACAAATGAAAGACCAAAATGAAATCTCGTAGGTAATGCCAGAGTTGACACAAAATAGGACGGCATACAAGGCAGCGATTGAACCAGTCCTATGAAGCCAGGCTACTTAAGCTGGACTTTACGGAAGGTATTTTCCGGTGGGGTATTTGCTGGGGCTGGTGGCGCACACAGTGCTTCTGTCCTGCAACTGCTACCGATGCAGCTGTCGTGGCCTTTTCCGAAACAGCTTGCGCAAATAGCATGAATAATAGTCTTTGTCGAAATAGTGAAGGCGGCGACAGGTCCTATTAAAGTCCCTTTCAGCCACGTTTTCCTTCGCTACACAGGCATCAGCAGATTTCTTAACAGTTTGGTTTTTTTCAACCTCACTCGAGTGTCATGCGTCACTCGCTGGTTGAAGCTTGTTGAGACAGCGATGAGCGCTTTCATTTCAGCAGAGTCTCAAAGCCTATGCACTCTACCACTTCTCCAACACCCCGTTTTCGTGCTAGCTTCATCCCACTATACTGTTGCCTTGACGAGCTGAGCACACGAAGTGCTTTTGCTGTCCTGGTTTCCCGCACTTGTACGCTTTAGCACGCTTTATTTAGTCAGTCGCGAAATCCACGACGAAACAATCACACAATGGCAGTAGTAGCAGTTACAGCTCCCAATAGGTAAATGAGGTCGGTAGCTGAAGGCATGAGCGCTTTTACCGCACTCCAAAGCGGCGTCGGCAACGAACGACATCTAATGGCAGTTTAACTTATTCTTTCTACCCTTCCTTTTTCTCTCTATTTCTTCGGAACGCTGCCTCATGGGGTACTGCTGAGGATGGATCCACCGCAAATGAATGCCTATCTTGCATAAATCTGCTAAGGGCAAAGTAGGCGGTGCTTTTCACCTACAAGTAGCCCGAAAACAAACTAGAACGGAACATATGCGGTATTCAACTAACAGAAGGTAGCTAGGTTTATTGTGACGTGGCTGGTACTGATTACCCTATTATATTTGCTGTACTTAATGCTGTTATGCTAGATTTTTATTAGGACGTATAAGTTAGTTAGTTTCTGATTTAATTAGTGAAAGAAAATAAAAACAATCCATTTCTTATTTATGGTTTATATATTTATCTACATATTTATTTACGGTTGGAGTAGAGACGCAGATGGCTAGAAATAGGAAGTGCATACGTTTCTTTTAGAAGAGTCTCTCATTATGACGCAGTTATGTGATACGTGCAGAAAACGCTAGTAAATTCCGTTTATAAGTTGTCGCGTATAAATAAAAAAAACGGAATCTCTTTCAAGCGGTTAGAATGCACGGATCGAACTGTTCTATGATTTCCTTACTTATCTGTTTCAATGCGTTCAGTTGTATGGGCAGCTTTTTAACATTATATGTTCCTCCACGGGGTTGCAACTATTCGATTTTTTGTGCAAATCATGCAACATTTATCAAGATGGATTTTTTTTATTGAGGACGTTGCTAACACTTATTGAGTGTAAAGCATTATATCTGCCGCAGATCTTTGCTTGGAAAACAAGGAATCGCCATAGAAATTATGAATCAATAAAGACCCGAAAACTTATGCAACTGCTAAATCTGGGCCAGCAACGACATTAAGAGACGCTCTCTGTAAAGAACTGTACAATGAACGCACGTTAATATAATAATAACTTTCATTTGCGACGTTGGAAAAAAACAAGCGAAGTGAAGTTTTTGCGATAGCTATAAAGCTTTGTAAAAACGCCAGGATCCTTGAGCGAATCTGTGCCAAAAACTTATCAAAAAGGCTAGCTTCGCTTAATCACAGGTACGAGTGCTGTATATATCGTTCTAATTACCACTCATCATTGAAAGGTCGCTGGTTCGAACCTAGCAGCATATATATAGCAGCGTATTTGTGGTCACCAACCTTTTCAGGGCCGAACACCACTGACAGTTGGTCTTTTTTTACGGAACTGAGTTCATTCGTTTTTTAGCAATCCAGTTCCTATACTGGCCCACCTAGATTTGCAGACTGGGCGCCCGACATCGACGCGTACTACGGTAGTAATCGTCGATCTAATCTAATGTAGTGGATAAATGTAGTCCCTTTTGTTGTTGCGTGGCATACATCCTCGTCCAAAGGTAGCGTGTATTTTGTTTATGTTGGCCTACTTATTTGTTGATTAATGCTAATTAGTTGAAAGTAATGCTGTCCTTGTTGGTCATTTCCTCAGTGGATTGACCCATGCTTCATTTAATGATAGACAGAGGATCGCGTTCCCGTTAATCGCTACGAACAGAATATGAGTCAATATTTAACGTTCAATTTAGCCTCGATCCAGCTTTGTACGGAAATTACATATATGTCTAGCATGCTGAGTATCTCACGGGATCAGACATTGTATGAGCTCGTTCATTTTTGATTCCTAAAAATTTTCAAGAAGCTCAAATCGACTCGCAGCATGTCCCCAATACTCTTCAACAATAGACCTAACTGACTTTAGCTTGGGGCCAGCGTATAGCGTATACCTGTACTTTCGTGCGTGTTGCGAAGTCCCCTACCGAATGTGAGCCCCCAACGTGGAATAGGCATTAAAAGTCATCCTGTACAAATTTATTTATATTTATTTACTTGAGAATATTGCCTGCTACACGTTTTCATCTACCTTCGATACCTACGCGGATATCTGCAAACAGCGAAGAGTTGCATTTTTTGCTAGTTATCGGCTATACTTACCGACTTGGCCAGCGCTCCTGTTTTGAATCACTGAGTGTTCGTAACGACGAGGTGTGGCAAAGTTGAAACTCGTCTGATTAAAGGACCCCGCTCCCCAGTCGATAAAAATAGAACCTATTAAAATCAACATTGAACAATACCGATAATAATAATATTCGTGATTCCAGAACTTACTCTATCTGACGTTGTGAGTGATGAGAGGATTTAACTGGTTATATAACCACTACTCGGCCGCATTTGCGCCGGGAATCAAGAATGCCACGTATAACGTAGGGCCGTTGCAAGAGAATGTTGATTGGAAGCCGCTCGATCTTACCTTTGTACAGTATCCTAGAGGAAATTGCGTGGGGGAATTTTTGGCATTCGTTTCCTTAAGCCCACTAATTACAATAGTGTCGTTATTGACGCTGATAGCATCTCGAAGAGATCTGCACACAATCGCGTTAATGCTGGGCATAACACTTAATTGTTGCCTAAACGTGCTTCTAAAGCACATTTGGAAAGAACCACGGCCGACGGCAGTCCCCCCACGAAAAGAATCAATTTTTTCGACCTATGGAATGCCGTCGGAGCACTCGCAGTTCATGTGGTTCTTTGCGATCTATCTGATGTTATTTATAAGGGTCCGAGTGCATCGTAGATCAGATTCAAGCACGGACTCAATCATTAAGGAATTGCTTCTAATTAGTGCATGTATCCTGTGGGCCTATACAGTCGGTGTGGCCCGTGTGTACCTCGATTATAACACATCGATTCAAGTCCTGATTGGAGGAGGAATCGGAGCTGTCATGGGATGTATATGGTTCGCTATCACTCACCTGTTGCTAACCAGGCTATTCCCCAGTATGTGCTCATGGCAGATTTGCAAGTTTCTGTTGCTGCGGGATATGACGAGTATTCCAAATGTGACAGTCTTCGAATATAATTGCGCTCAAAAAGCCAGTGAAATGGCGAAATCGTATAACAGCAAATACGCGCGATATAATGAAACGGCGAAACTCAAGAGATCATAACGAAGGACCACGACGTCCCGAGTAAGGTAGCACGAAAATAGAAGTATAATTCAAATATATAAATACTCCGAAGAAGCAAGACAAACCGGTATCCCTTCATGCAGACCTGTTTGGCAGTCCTAACCCACTTTGTTAGCCATAAATGTAGGTCCAATGAAACGCATGGAGAGCATATTTGAGAGAGTGCTGTCCTAACACATTCCGTCGGAGAAGTTTTGTCATATGAATTCGAAGGTCGTTAATGTGGAACAAAATTTAAAATCTGATTAGTAGCCTCTGATTAGTACCCCCTGATTAGAAAAAGTAATAAAATTAAAAATAAAAAGCAAAAAAAATGTTCGAAATGCGTTAGCAAACAATGATATTGAAACTGAAACAACGACTGGGATGGTTTTAGCCAACGTACGAGCGAACTAGGTCATCGTTTGTAAGGCTACTCCACTGTTCTGAGCAGCCATATGTTGCTATTAAAATACAATGATAGAGAAAATAATTTTTAATAAAAAAAAAATAATAAAAACAAATATTAATAAATCTTAGTTGAGTGTCATCATGAAAAATGTTTACTGCATCTGGTCTATCTTCCGTTGCATTGGCAACGAGCTTTATATATATATTGAACAAAAGATTTTCAATTTACGTGACAATGAAGAATAGCGTAGTTTTGTGTAGCTTACTGTATTACGTGTACGTCTTCAGTTTTATTATAGAAAACGAAATACTCGCGTAACCGCTTCCTGATTTGTGAAACGAGTGTCGTTCGATAAACTATATTGATCTTAAAGGCACTTCATATCTCGCCAGGCTGATCTTGACAAGGGCTTTTTCGTTTTTAACGGATAAGTCACGACGCTTGCATAAATGGTAATAGATATTACATGTCACATATGTACCGACTATAACCTAAGACAACCTACCGTATAGGTAAAATACTAGAAGTGCCTAACTTTAAATTCTAGTACACGCTTCAAAACCAGTCCTAGCAAATATGATTAAAATACATATTGTTTCGTATAGAAATCCCTTAGTGCAACTCTAGGCAATATAAGTAAGCAAACCACTGTATTGTTATTACAGCGTTGAGAGGCTTCACTCGTTAAACAATAGGATATTCCAGGAGAACACGCCATAAGTACCATTGGCTCAAGGAAAAGAACTCTTAACCGTGCCCTGTGAAAACAGAAAAGGGCTGAGTTACGAACGCTCAACCAAAAGTGAACTATTTAGCGTCTCTTCGCGTGGCTTTAGCTGATTTTCTATCGTTTCGTTATCTATATATTTGTGTCAGGACACTCCAGGCCACCAGACAGCATTCATACTATACCAAGATGTTGTGAAGAGTTGTACTAACATAACGAGGCCGTGAGCGATATAAGCATCATGTATATTTCAGAAGTACACGCATTGCGGTTGTCCAACGGAACGAAGTCGCTGCATTTATTGCTTGAAGACCACCACGTTCTTGTTTCACCCTCCAATTTCCCGATACGCGCACATCAAAGGCTAGCTTGCGGTTTCCTGAGCCTGTTGACTGACAGGTTGTGGTGGTTTCCTAGGGTTACGTAAAGTTGCCGCCTAAACGTGCTTCCAATCAGGAAGACAACGTAGATTGAAAGATGGCTTCCAGAACCACCGAATTACCACCGGTGAGTTCACGTCCAAGAAGTGCTTAGCTGTGCTGGTAAGACTACAGGCGGCGCCTGGTTTGTATTTTCTAGTTCCTCGACGCCGTCTAAGACGAATCCGAAGAGAAAAATCCACTCGCTGCCAAGCTTCGGCCACGGTTCCTGAACGCGAGAAATCGGCGTAGTGCCAACACAGAGTTCAGCACCCGGTTGGCTCAGGGGGCTTAACTTAGTGGGCATTACACGATGGAATCTGGGTGTTTTGTTCTCGGAAACCATCTACGAGTTGGGTTTGTAACCTGCAGCCGAGTTCGTTTATAGCTCACGTTTACTGCTGAACGTAGCAAAGCGACAAGCAAAAACGCCGGAATCGTCAGAGCTATCGATAACGGCAGCAATCGGCGACGCAGTTCCAAGCATTGACTTATGCAGGGTGAAATATACGCCGGACAGCCACGAAAAGGATTTGGTGAACGCCAGAGTACTGAAGAGGACTGTGAATAAACGGGTGGACGTCGGTGTTGACGCAGCAACAGTCATTGTGCTGGTCTCTGGGGTCGTCGTCGCGGCGAGTCTCAATCCACATGAACTAACCGTTACAAACGAACAAAATGACTGGATCTGTTCAGGAAAACACTGTGTGTGTCGCGCAACGGTGATAAGCAATATAGCGCGATATGTTTTGGGAATGTCTGTGGGGGGAAACCTCGCTCTTCTTTTTGTTTAGAGCATGCAAGTTTGTGCCTCGGAAAACATTAGCGGATAGTGACATTAGACGCGCGATGAGAACGTTGCCTTATTGAATTTAGAAGTAAATGCCTAGAGGATTTGTCAGCTTTGACATCCTTTCCGTCAAAAGAGGTTACCAGTAATTAGGCTAATCATTGTGAATTGTCTTACCGTGTGGTATAAGGCATCGCCATATGGATCAATCATTAGATCGAAACTGCAATAATCGTTACGTACTATCTAAATCAGTTTTGATATGCCATATTGAACGCCTAAATACTACCAAAGCTTTAGGTATACTTTTAGGATCTAATGAATGCTTTTAATTAATTAGATTAATTTAAAGACTCCGATAACTATAAACTTCGGTATCGTATAGAGCGAAAAAAATGCTCCAGATTTGATTCCCAACCAAAAAATTGATTTTCGTTCATACTGAAGATATGTATATAGAGTCAGGTCAGTGGGCCTGTGACGGTCTCTACACGTTCCCACAACTGCCAATTGATTTATCAGCTTGAATTCGCTTTAGCTTCTATATATTTTTTGCCTTAGCGATACGGAACCCAAATAGGCTGGATAGCTATAGCCGAAATCATATTAGGAATTCATTATAGTTAAAAAAAAAAAAAAAAAAAGGTGTAAATCCACGGTAAACTTATTTTTGCCGGAAATTCCGTATTTTATCAATAGAGCTATCAGCACGAATTCAATCATAAAGATAGCTGAAACTACTGCTAAAGTGGAAATAACAAGAACTCGCTAAAAAGCACTTAGCCAACCGTCTTCTTATGCGTTAAGTTACGTTTGTTCCATATAGCCCGTCATTTTCCTTGATCCAAGAACGAGACGAAATTCACATCCAAGATAAGCGATATGGTTGTTTCGTTATTGGCTAACAAAGATGAACAAAATTGTATAATTGTAGACAAATATGCACTGCATTTGTCGCAAGCTTTGAACTGATAAGTACTCTATCTCCGAACGTCACTATTCTTGCGTATAACTTTTCGAAGATAGCTATCAGAAACGTGGCCGACTAGTTTTTTCAACTTTGTTGTAATGTACATAAGTTTGGCCGTGGGCTCATTATCATCGCCACCTTAAGACGAAATTTTTGGCCGAGTGGTGTGAGCTAATTTTTGTTAAGCTCTAGAATGTATCTCAACGGATGTATGATCGGCTAGAGCCTGTGTTGCCGAAAAAGTAGGACACTAGCAGTCTTACCTAGCTCCAAGGTAAGAGATGTTTTTGTAGGGCAAAGCAGTCCTCGCTAGCAGGGTTTATATTTACGGTTATATTAATAAGAGACCGGGCGGATTGGAGGAACTGAAGCGTTTCTAAGCTTAAAACGCCTTAACGCTTTGTACTTTTTAAAAGCAATAACAACGTAAAAACATCGCTTGTTGTTAGCCTTATAAGTCAGGATCTGAAGAGCTAGATACTTAAGTAACTGTATACTGTGAGCTATATTCGGTGTTTTCACTGACTCTATTTTCAAGAAATAGTAACTTAATTCAAATGTTTCCTTAAAAGACTTTGGCAGGTTTTAATATACTTGTTCAGTAACCTTTTACCGAGTTCAAAGATTCAGATGCTCTTTGTTTATATGGACGCATATGGTTATATATAGCAACAACAATTCTTATTTTTCGGCGTTGAGCAAAATATATCTTGTCCTTTCAAGCTGTAGGAAGAACTGATCTTGTTAAAAGGCCCGGGCGCCCCCTTTGCCTTACAATGCAGATAAGAGGATTTCGTTGCCTTCCTCAGCCTCTGTATCTTTTACTCTGTAAGGCCTAGCAGCTAAGTGGATCTATTTTAGGTGCAAGTCTTTATCATGTCAATACGTAAAGTTTAATATATAAATGTATCTCGCATCTTGCTAGCCAATTTTTTCTTCCCACCTACTTTGTTTTCTTTTGTGCGTCTTATTAGACGGTCTACGTTAGGCAGCCTAGCAGAAGTTCGGGAAAAATATTCAAAGTATGGAAGCAGGCTGCAAGCATAAAACTATTGCAATTTTGCATTTAGAATAATTTTCATCGTGGGCGAGTAGTTAATTTAAAGCTCCAGCCACGTGTAAAGGGTCCATAGCAGCTTCTATCACACCTGCTGATATGTTACAATAGCATTTGTCACGACTCAAACAGCTGATAGCGGTTAAGGATCATTCTTTGCTAAAGGTTTAAGCGAAGTGAGAACTGTGGTCCTTTTTGGTGTGAAGGGACTACATTTCTCATAGAAACATAGTCTCTTTTGTGGGTACGGTAGATTGCTATTCTTAATTTGACCCTATCGTTGATTGCGGGACTGAAGGGATACAAAGGTGATCACAACAAATTCGAACGCAAAATTAAGCCACGTTTAGGTTTTCAATTTTGAGCCTATGTTTGTGTGTCAATGTGGAAGAGTATGAAAATGGCCGGATCGATCTCTTGTTTGCGAAAAGAGTAACCCAGTAAAAAGCCATGCTGGAATAACCTAATATAAAGAGAATCACATGACTTGCAGTCCTTAAAAAGAAAAATACGTTAGACAATCAGAAATATTCACAATGATGAAGTACAACTTATCTGAGTATTTTTTGCCACAAATTAATTTACACTTAGTTTTGTTTTTCTCGTAGTTTTATTCCATGTTCTTGATGACCGCTCTCATAAAAATATGCTTATACCTGTTTGATGTCATTTAGGGCCATTAGCAGGAATCAGCACAGCCTGCTGCGTCAACTAGACTAAGTATGGTGGTTCATAGGGCAAAAAAAATAGCTCAACTCATCCCGAAGCATATGCCCCAGATACGCATGGCGTGAAATAATTTATCTCTGTATGTGCTTTTGCTGCAGCAGAAGCAACAGAAGGAGCAAACGGGAAGCAATCGATTTGGCGCAAACTTCCAGACCAGAAGGCATGATATTTACCATTGTCTATTTTGCTTTGTAGGGCGCTCTAGTCTCCGATCCGACAGACCCTTTGAGTGCTGCCCTATCTTCGGTCCTCTGAATGCATTTTGTATAGAACTCTTGCGCAGAACGATTATGATAAAATGCTTCTTTTGATAAGCCAATATTGAAGAAATGCAGTCCTTGTAGATACGAGTTCCTTATGCGATGAAAACACTTAAACAGCGGAAACCCACCAATAGCGCTGACCACAGATTGGGGTACCACATGGTGCACCATGGTCTGTGCTAGAAGAAGTCAGAAATGTCTAGACTTCGATTTTTAAACTTTCTTTTTTATTGCTGGTTGCTAGCTACAAGATAGGAAAAATAAATATAAAACATCTTGCTCACAAGGCTTGTATTTAATAGAACACATGTTAGAGTAGATTTTCGATAGCATGAAGCACAGGAAATTTTGACAAGTATTGATCCTTGAATGCTGTTTAACCCCACTGTCAGGTTGTTTATCCTTTTGTTGATTGTGAAATTAACTCATTTTTGTGCAGATGCGGTAATCTCCCAGTCATCAAACCTATTACTAACCAACAGACAGAGAAATTCAGTAGTCACCGCATATATATTCCTCTAAACACTTAGTGGATAACCGGTAATCATTAGTATCGCGATTATTAGTATAGTGAACAACCCGTAAATAAAAGCGTTTTCGTTCTCTATTCCTTTGAGTTTGTTTTGTTTCTTTTTTATATATCGCCACGTTTGTATCTCTTCTAATATGTGCCACCCTTTGATTATACGAGATTTTCCGGTTCTCTCTGAGCCGTAAGAGTCTTGATTACATTATAGCAACGGCTTGATCAAGGCTTGCAAAAAAATACTAACAAGCTATAGTGCCATGAGTAGCTAAGACACAGGCATCCGAAGGAACACTACGACGGATCCGATGGCGAAAGTGTGGACCTGCATCTTTGTATTGTATGTTTGTTAGAATGCTTTCGACTCGGGTTTTCAGACATAATTCAGCTTTTTTTTTAGGAAAGGTTAGAACATCCTGTTGTTGTTGTTGGCACTCCGAAAGTCACATAAGTACACGCCAGAAGACGGCTTTTGGGGGTACCGACAAACGCACAAGACATTTGTTTTTCATCAGGCAAATACATTTGGTTGTGCCCCTTGGGGAACCCATAGAGTCGTTTGCACACTCGTCGGTCTAGCAGCATATACTATTCACAGAGGGAGTATAGTGCAGTCAGCCACCGATAAGGCCATCATTATCGTTCCGACCACTACGCAATGTCTGTTTTCCTCTGTAACCGCCTAGGCTCTCTGCTGTCAGATGGAGCACATTTTGACTACAGTCGAATGGACAGCCAGGGAGCTCAGCGTACAACGGGTCCTCAGTGTATAAACACGGTAACGACAGGTCTTGAAGTACAGTGTCGTCCTAAGCCACCGGCAATGGCTTATGGTACAAACGAGAAATAGTTCCTTTTAGGCGGAATTAATAGCGCTAGTCGTTGATAGATCCACCGTTTCAGTTATAAGCTAGCTACAGTCCTAATACTGATGTCCTGACGATTGGCCATGTCTGCGGCCTATATAAAGAACAACTCCCATGAGACGATCTAGATTGGAAAAATGATCTTGCAGTACATGGTGTCAGTATGGCATTATTACAGAAGTTCAAGGGAAGATTGGCTCACTCCAACCTTAGATGGCCTGTTTATTGGCATTATCCTTGAATAGCGCAACCTTCAGTGGCATACATTTACCTAAAAATGATTGAATCTAACAAAGACACGGTACGAAGCATTGAGAAGCGGATACGTCCCAAGCAAGGCAGTAATATATACGATGTTTGTATAGGCAGCTGACGCCTTGTGTGAGCATCCAGTTAGATAAACATAATTCTAACAAACATAAGACAGCTAAATGAAAAATTTAAGATTTATCTAATTACTTGTTTCAGACATATGCAACGTCAAGTCAAACACATCTGTCTGCCCGACGCTACGATGCTAAACATAGGAGCTAATGAACCTTGCATCCAAATCTTGGATTAGATATATTTGCATCGTGTGGAAGCCCAGCGGCCTGATGCAATGTTAACGAAGCTTCGCACGTAAAACGCTCATTTTAATTCAACATATTTTTTTTGCATAGAAGTGTAGCAGTAGCTTCAGATACACGTATAACTTGCACAGGATCGTAATTTTGTGTTTTTCAGAGATGATATTTTCAAAACATTTAGATCAAAATTACGCAAGCATAGCAATAACAATTGAACTACTACGTGCGCTGAATACCTGCAATCAATATGCACAAAAAAACTTTGATTTCTTTTCACAGAGAATAGAGAAATGATGCAAATTAGGGTTTTAATTATCTGGAAAAACTCATGACTAACTGCGTGATCTTAGAGGAATAACTACTAGAGGAATAGCTAGACTCAAATCTCGCTTCAAACAATGCGAGGTATACATTTTCGCAAAATGTGTGCTTATATATTTTTTGAGTCTGCAAGCAATATCGGGACATATTAGGAAGAAAAGCTAAGTGGAAGTTTATTCGGAATACACATAACTTCTACAGCTGCTGCCGACGAACAAGGCTTAGCAGAAGAACACTTCAGTGTTAAACATAGGTGTACATTTAATAATATAAGCGACCAGCAGAATTTTCTATTGTGGTCCTTTAAAGGTTTCGCTATAGGTTAACTTCGAGGAAATTCGTCTAATATCAAACGGACTGGGAACACACAATCGAGTGACGGTAATCGCTGATCGCATAAAGGGGCATTCTGCCTTCTGCTGCAGATAGTGTTGCCATTTGTCATTGTACGGAAGCGTCAGCACGGCAGTCAAAAAGGGAACGATATAAATTCAGGTTGATAAATCAAACAAATTACACTTGAAAATATGTAATGGTTGAATCACGCGACAAATTTGCTAGATGGATGAGAATATTAAAGGTGTCGATATGGACGCTTTTTAAATCCTTCCGGACCTGACTCATTTTTTATAAAACAGACACATATATAAAATAGCAAAAACGCAGTGATTAGCCCCGAACTTGGCGGCAGAGATTGTGACTAGCTTTTCTCCAGTCAACGGCAGCATCTGGATAAACGCTACGACCGGATTGATGGCGATAAGAGACTCTGTTTCTGCATTGATAACAACGCGGTCCTGTTAAAATATTCGGAAAGATTTGTGCACGGATTTGAACGAATTTTCATCTGGCGAACTTCCCGTTTCGTCTGCAGCAAAACTTCCTTGTGCGGTGACGGAATCTTGTCTAGCGTAGTATTTTTGCAGCTTTACATATCACATAGTACTCCTTTGGTGATGGACCCAGGCGCTCTGGTTACAATATTCATAGGATGAAATAAGGCATGCTACTAAAATGCAAGGACACCAATTAAACAGACCCTTATATTGCCTGCAACCTTTGCAAACAAGCATACCTGTCGATAAAATGACAAGGCGTAAAAGGTAGTTCCTAAAATACAAATTCCAACTCGTGTTTTGTTCTAAGTAGGTCACTCCAGGGCGGAACGGCATCGTGTATCTGGTTTAAAAATGGTTTTAGAGGAAGAAATATCGAACTCGTGTATATTTTTTTCTCCCACGGCTGTAGCTGATCCCTTTTCAATAGTTGTACCCAACGAAAAGCTTACTTTCTTCAGGATTTGTCTTTCGACAATACTTTTCTCTAATGCAAGCGAAACACTTTTTGCCTCTTGTGAATATTTCGTCGGTAGAGGCTTAGGCCGCGTTTCAAAAGAAGACAATTTTGAACAACGTATCTTCTCAGAACAAAACGCAATATAGCAACAAATCGCCTGCCTGTATATCGTGGCAATTTATGTTAAAAAAAAAATGTATAATTACATTTATTTCAGTCGTACAAAAACAAAGCTATATTTGCTACTAGTTATTCTGGTTAGTCCTGTTTGCTTCTAGGCTATTCGTACCGAAAACTGCCGGATGCAGCCTAATTGTCTCAATATTGCTTCGTCTGCTTCAGACCGCCAATTTATAGAGGTTTTTCCTGTGGAACTTTTGCCACTTTGTTTCAATTAATAGAGACGCCTATCTTGGCCAATGATGGGCCCTTATTGCCAACGTCGGAGTACTGATACATCAGCCATACAAGCACAATGTCCTAAAAAACCGCGCCAAATTCATCGTTACCCTGGTGCAGCTAGGTTTTACTGAATCTTCAAGAGTTTTTTTTTGTTGTAAACGCTTGTATACCTGCTTACATGTATTACACTACATTAATGCGTATAGAAAAATCACCCAACTGAAACCAGGAGTGATAATCGCTGCAATAATCCCTCCACAGTTCCCATTAATAAAACATCGATACAATCAAGGTGATACCGTCAAGGTGATACAATGTTACGTGACCCGTCGACATATTCCCAATAACTCATTTTGTGTAGAAACGCCGACATCAGTTTTATCGGACGGCACGCATCTCTCAAATATTTTATGCTCAAAACAGTCCACAAAGACCACATCCTAAAATCCTTCATAACCTAACGTTGTTACCACTATATTAGCACTACTTTTCACAAACTATCATGCATGGCCAGTGAAGCCACATATATCGCAGAAGTTACCACACTGAATGCATACCAACTTGTTGCATGAAAGAGCACTGGTCCTAGGAACAGTCGATAGAGCAGAATCTGGGCTGCTTTCGGCTAGGAAAAGTGTTTTGTTAAAGCTGGCTTCAGAGGACACTATCTTCTTCACTGAGCTCTACTGCAAATAAGATCCCCCAGGAGGCGAACTACTCTAGGTTACCAAAACCTACCGGATATTACAGGATACAGTGTGCACAATGCAGAAAAAGCACTCACTCGAGCAATGATGTAGGGTTAGGTTGACTGCATAGAGCTGCGGCATCTAAATGTGCTCAGATATTTTAGAAAATTGGCGGCCAGGATTAAAGCCCAGTATATATATTTCAACTGTTACATAAGAATAACGCTATTTTGTTAGTTTACACACGGGATTACCGCAAGTGCCAACTCAGGCGTGCGTACAAACATTTAAGTACTCTCCCCTATGTGTTCTGCTATTTTACTATATATATATTATTACTTTCAATGAAAAAGTAATCTGGGGACTGACTAGTGATGTGGATACCCTCGACGATAAGCCAAGATAGCTCGTATTCGTATAAAGATAACCTTTTAATAAGCTCACATCAAATCGGTAAATTTAGGTGATAATTGAGTCTGGTTCTAACAAGCTTCGCATAATCCTCAGCACTTTCAAATCGAATACGGTTAGAATTATGCTACGTTGTAAGGGTTTAGTTTAGATTTTCCGTTTAGGGCGCAGCGCCGATTGATCTCTGCGCTTGAGTTCATTATTATTACTGTAAAAAACCACTCTTGGGAACGTTAAAGCAGGCATGACCCAGCTTAAGGGTCGCTGGGTCCCAATGGTCCGGTTCGTTTTGAACATGACGATCCGAGTTATGTAATAAATATCCAATCACTTCTACGGAAGACGCCCAATAGCTTTGGTCGCAAAGCGGCTTCTGCGTCCCTCTTAACAACCACTCAAATCGCGCCAAATCCGCGACGATAACTTAAAAAAAAAGGCTAAAAAAAAAAGCAAATATGTAGGGTTTTATCATTTCCGTAGTAAGGTCATTTCCTTCTCGTATCATGTCACGTTTCGCACTCGAAAATATCTTAAAAAGATACACACGAGCCAACAAAGCGCAGTGTTCGTTTGATGATAATTACACAGTACGCTTGAGCTACATAATCCTGCACTAATTATGGGTTCTAAATGGTACCACTAGATATTAAGCTGTGTAAGGATTAAACAGGCC
This sequence comes from Varroa jacobsoni, assembly GCF_002532875.2. Lineage (NCBI taxonomy): Eukaryota > Metazoa > Arthropoda > Arachnida > Mesostigmata > Varroidae > Varroa > Varroa jacobsoni. The sequence goes on from NW_019212977.1 coordinate 242,588, forward strand.
AACGTTTGTGATAGCGCCATCAAAAATTATTTAAAAAATAAAATTGGTCCACCGCTAGACTTTTTTACAGCGATATTGTTCCCATACCCTCGACACTTCAGTGACATCACGGTAATTACAATCAACCCTTTGACGAAATCGGTCTTTCGAAATGTGGAAGAGTTTGCGCAATGGTCTTACCTAACTATTAAAAAAAATACGTTGCAATTCACTCTTCTAACTAGTAGTGCATATTCTTATACACATCTATTTGCTTATAAATCATTAGAATGAAAAGTACGTCCTTTTTAGCCGCGATCCAACATAATACATTACAATTACATTACGAAAGAGAAACCTGGAAATTTAAAGCGGCCGCGCATATTTTTTCGAGAGCTGATTAAAACAGATTTCTCTGCCCTAGCTCGGGGACATTCTGATTTCGCAGTAACCAGCGTCAAATATGAATCCTGAGCTTTAATTGACAACCCTCGCTTGATATATCATAAACCAGCTAGGGTTTAGCTTTGTTCATAAAGGAATTGGCTCGAATGTATCGAAAAGTGAAAACGCAGTAAGATCTATGCATACCAACAGTGGCCATGGGTCCAGTAATGCTAAACGCTGCAAAGCCTTCTTGGTTTGTCTACGAACTGTTTAATGGAAATCAGTCCTTAAGCATTTGCATTCACATGCATAGCTTAGTTAATAATCCCTTCCGGTCGCTTGCAGGATATTGGTCTCAGCAGCATCAATCTTTTGTCCTTGTCTCAGATACATATAAACACTATCGCCATGTGAAAACAAACAGGCCTTCTTCATTATCTAATGTTTTTCAATAGATGACACGTAAAGGTGCAGATATCAATTCCGCGGTGTTTGTACACAACTGCAGGGATTCCTGTTGGTGCTTTTTTACGCTGCTGGTTGTTATAGACATTCCCTAGCGCTCAAAAGTTTAGCTTTCTTCCGCATCAGAGGTCGCAAGGCTGTCATCTGACCGTACGATAACAGTATGCGGGTCTTATAGTGCAATGCATCTTAGCGGACTCGGCGTTTTCATTGCTATTGCTTTTCTTCATACAAAACTCGCTGTCTTCGCCATAAGGTCAGGCCTGTTATCGCTAAATATGTTCTGATAAGCTGCTTTTTTCACCATAATCAATAGCTAAAACATTCAGCTCGATCAGAGAGTTTGATCAGTTCATGAGCTCGCAATGCATCTAATCAGAAGTTAGACTGCGGTGAAAGTAAAAGTTCACGCAGTACAAAATCGTTTTTATCATATTAAGTTTGAATTTACCAATTTGCCTTTGAAGTTTACCAATGTACACTACCAGGGCTACCAAAAATAATCTGTGGTACATAATAGATACTAGGATATGCGAATATATATATACGGCCAAAACACATAGAATATTTTATCGGTTCATGTAAACTAAAATATTAGAAGGTTTGGATTCGTTCTAGTTTTACCTTGCCCCTTTTTTCAACTTTCTATCCAGTTCTCAAACGTTAAACTCAGTTAAACTCGCCGCTGTACCTCACTTTCCATAGATTATCAGTGTGATAAGTTCTCCGACTTCCTTGTCCCGTATTTTACCATGTTGATAGCCGTACCGCTGGTCTTTACACATCGCCAGCTATCGCCCTCCTGTCAACGAACCGAAATAAGCAGTTAGTCGTCTCAAGGCGAAATGTCCTTCCTTACGTGGCACGATCTCTGATTGCGTCTGGCTTTGCGTTAGCCTAACGCAGATTTCTTCCTCACCTCTGCTGCCCTATGTCAGCGTTGTTGCCCTTCTCTATCAGACCATCACCGAGAGCTTCGAATAAAACGTAAGTGAGTCATGTTTCTCCTTGAAGCATTTGGTCCACGCTAAAAGCCAGAAAAGTCTCTGAAGTACTTAGAAAGTAGGAGGTTCTGGAACGAAAGCAAACCGAATAGGCCGATGTAAAGGACCGCGCTTTCTACGACTCAGTCCTCAGGAAGGTACAGAGTTGTTAGCTGTTAGTGCTAGTGGTTGACGGAGCCGAAAAACGGTCATCCACGCACGCTCAAAATAAGTAAATGGGGGGCAAACGAGCGAGCGCTCATCGGAGAGGTATAAAGATGTCAGCCATGTTAGAGGCGGCACAGCGGTAACTTTGTGTATTTGTTTTCGTGTATTATAAGACCGTGCCCATTTTGTTTTCGGTGAGAAATTTCATGAAACTGGCCGCAGAATTAGTGGAAAAAAGAGAATCAAGGAAGACGGAAAAAAAACTAAAAAAGCATTGCTGGCAAGCGGACAGCCGGGCAGAAGAAGTGCTCGATCTTACAGCGAAGTTGTAGGGTGGTTACAAACAACGCGTTACCATTTTCGCTAATGAACTCCTGCTTCAATAGTAATCAGCGGGGCCTCAATAACAATAATAATGCGGTGCTAAGTAGTAATACTTGAAGGTACGAGCTTCACTGTACAATAGAAACTCGTTTGTGTACATCGGAGGCTATATTTACCTGTAAATATATCTATAAGTGCGAAGATGTAGCACATCGTCCAGATGTTTATTTGAGCATGTGTAACTGTCCATATGGATGGATAGGCATTTCACGATGCTGGCCAAATCTATGGAAAACAAAATCTAGGGAAAATAGCTGTCGTGTAAATAACTTGCACGTGAATTAGTCTATGACGAAGGGAAAGCTGCGACTATGAATGTACGTCCCTCTGTGAGAATGTTCCACGGAAGAAATTCTGACCGGCCAAACAACCGTCACTCTCCACCCCGTCCTGACGCTATTATCAGGTCACGCCGTATCCTTGATCCTACCCGAAACATACATTCTTTTCTGACTAATGTCCAATATTAGTCAGCATACGTATGTGTTGATGGACATAGTACGAACATTGCTCTGTTTAAAAGACTGACTAACTTCCGTGCAGCTGCAGATAGCTGCTCAGCAGGCCATGCAGCCATGAGTACAGTCTGTCTTACAGCATCTGATTAGTTCAATCAGTGACTTCGTTCGGGCTGAGGCAGTTCGCAGGTAAAAAGACTTCAAGGCTAACAAAAATCGGGCACAGTTTCGCACTCTCAGTTGCAGAGATTTAAATGAAGGCGGAGATGACGACTCTGCCTCAGTAAAGGGTAAATTTGACCTTGATTAATCCGGTTGAGGTCATCGCAGTGTCGTAGGTAGTTTTTGCATGGCAGGCACAGGCGAACATTTAGCGATTTACGCGAATTACGTAGAATAGTGTTATATGTTTCTATGTGAACTCTACTTAGCATTAACTGAAGAAATGACACGGCATATAGCGGGCTAAGGATTCAGTGTATAGCCGTCCCATTATTGCGGGTTAAGCAAACCTTGCCAACTATTTAGTTTTGTATGATAAAACGCTAAAATGTTTTTCAAATATTAATGATTGCTGATTGTTCTACTATCTAAGAAAACAATCCTTGGCGGCTGTCATACAGATGTTAGCTTACCGCGAGTCAACTCTTTTTTGTTTGCACTATTAGTAGCCTTTGCTACCTGCAAACTGACCTTACGTACCCTTTCCGTCGACAACAAGAGCCTATACTCAAGCTGATTAAGTCTATATGCAAGTCATCTTATTCACCTACATCGGTCTACATCTTTCGTTGGAAAGTAGTAATAAAAGCAGTCTCACTCTTATATTAAGCCATTGGCTGGAAACTGCTGAGTAGGCTGTTGAAAGCGTCAGTACATGGCTTAACGTGTAACATATGCAAAAGCCTCCCGCATGGCGGCGCGGATATAGAAGAATTTTGAGCTTGGCTCATGGCTCACAGCCCTGGCACCGGCTGGCGGCCTTTTGGATTCGCGTTTAGGCGAGAAGTCGAAAAGCTAAGAACGAATGGAACAAGAAGAGGTCGCGAAAAACGGAGCAGTAGGTATAGAAAAAGTGCGGCAGGTTTACATATCATTTACGAAGCAATCACTGGTCAGCGGGTACACGGCTGACCGGGCCTTTAAGCAATAACGCCGCAACGATCCAGCAGATCCCCCGCTTCGCACGCCCCGACCACCCATAGCAGGAAAAGACAGGATGAAACTGTCTGACACGTTTAGCAAGTGAGGTAATCGACCAACCAGACCTAGTAGTAGCAGCGAGACTTGCTGAGAACCTCCTGATATGCAGACATAACCATGGTACCTGCCTCAAACCATATTCCTGCCGCTGTACCGACTCTCCCCTTTCCCCGCGACGACAAACGCATGCCAACCGAAGTAACGAGAAAAATGGCTGAAGACTTTTGCATACCTCTATCCTCACTACAGGGTCCTAGCCACTAACATGGTAGCGATAGAAAATTCTTACGAAATGGCCGCAGAAGCCTGTCCTTCGGTATTTTGCAGCCCAACAGGACTTGAACTAGCAATGGAATTCAACTAATGTGTACGTTGGGTTGCTTAACATTGGTTGACGGCGATAGCGTGTCGTTTGTGCAGATCTGTTTTTCGTGGATGGGTAAATGGGTCGGTGCATCTGCGGGTATTTTGCGAAAGGGATCGAACGGCGATAATCGCTCGCCTTCTTCCCTCATGAGCAACGTAAGCGGTGTTGTCGCTATGTTCATATATGCGTGTGTAGATCGTGTCCGAAAACTGAAACACGCGTGTATAAGGCGCAGCAAAAGCCTTCAGGACCGAATTTTGTTAACACGTTTGATTTTTATTCCTGAGCTAAAAAAAGAACCTAAGAGTTCTTGGATTCTACACTTTAAACTTACTGCCAAGTTTATTGATGTTTAGTTTATTGATGAAATGTAAACGATCAATAATAGCCTCGATTTGTTAAAATCTGTTCCTGCGTTCGTACGATTTTCCTTTAACCTATCGATGTTTCAGTTAAACGAAAACGGCAGGCGTATTGAGTAGCAACCCAAGTGACTGACAGCTATTAGAGGACCTTTTGTCCGAATCTGTACAACCGTAATAAACCAAAATTAAATTGGATACGAATTTCCCGTTAGCGACTAAGAAGCTTTGTTGCTTCACTGAATTTCTATGAATATAAATATAACGAGAAACATCATTGTCCGCATTGACTAGTATTATATGCTATTTAGACAACAGAACATCAATCTGATGAAATGAAAATCATAATTTTTTCTTACTGATTTTAGCACGACCAAGTTGACGGTCAATCCTGCCAGTGTCGGAAAATCTCACAAGTATCGCCCTAGCCTGCTATAGAGGTGCCTGTGCTGCTTTTTTCTAATTCTATAAATAAAGCATGTTTCACTCGAAGTCAAGGAAACGTACGAACAAAAGAACGCAATGTATTTTACCCAAATTACGGATATAATAATACGGAATAATGATACTTATCCAGTTTTTGTAACGATCGAATCTTCTTGCATGCTCAAGCTAATCTTCACCCATAAACAACATTACATAATGTTGTAGGCTTTATCAAAGCTTCCCGGCTTCCAAGATGAAATCTTTGTGCACGTACTAAATTCGTATACGGAACATCCTGCTGTTGGTGTATAGGTTATGACCGGAACATGCAGAACTGTTGCAGAAAGCGGTATCGGCCGCTCCATAAAGAAGTTGACTTCAGCGTTGCAATGGCGACTAATCTGCCACTGGGTAATTAACCAACCCGTCCTTTAAAAATAACTCTGTGAAATGAAGAAGGTAATTCGTTTTGGGAAATGTAACTGGGTTTACACACACCCGTTGTAATCGATAGAAAATTAAAAAAAAAACATATTTCAATCTATTGAACTAGAAAATTTACGGGATTCATAAACATTCCCCTAGACATAGGCGAAAGATTGTCATGATTCAAGTCCAGATGTTACGCTGCAGGTTTCATATGAAAGCAGCGTCTTGCAAACTGTCCTATTTCTGTGCTTTCCTGGCCGTCCGTTCCTTGGAGCTGAACGACTTGAAGGTTTGCTTCGATTTATTTCATCAAAATATCGGCAAGCTGTTAGCATGACGCATCCGTAAATATTTTAACCCTTTCTCTGTCTGAGTAATGTTCCCGTCCCCCGCGTCACGATCATAACGTTTGACTTTGCCGAAAGTTGCTGTGAAACGTTATTGAGCCAAACGAATTTTGTGCGCGATATGACCTCAATCGCGTTATGACTGACGTAAGTCGCTATCTAGGATATATTTATCAGCCGCCCTTTTTTTTTTGTTTTGCGCAGCGTGGTTAGGGGTTGAAAGGGCTGTTACTTGCGACAGAGTGGCGCATCCCTGCGCGCTATCGATGTATCGTCAGTGTAGACGACTGATATGCTCACCGAGCGAGGGATTCTACTTATAGATACATACTTATACATTTGGATGATTTTGTTTCGGCCTCTTTTCATCATTCAGTTGGATCTTGTACTTTGTATATACAAATGACCGGCAGAAGTAGGTGGGATTACCGCAAACGATTCCTCATTTAATGGAACCTAGATGGTGCTCAGATAGCGCAGCTAAAATTGATCCTCATCTTTTTACTCTTTCTTGTCACAAAATGCTCCCGATAGGTATTGTAAATTCTCTAATAGAAAACTCACTATGCTTACACAATATCTGAATACTATCATTAAACATCCACCATAACTACATCCTATCCAAAAATTTATTTGACTTATACAGAGGCCGAGGTGCCAGAAATGCTTATCGGCCGTGTTTGACTAGATCCCAACCCCTCGTCCCGCTCGATGCTATTGTTTTCGCACCGTTTCAGCCGTGGCAGTGTTAAGTGAAGAGAGAAAGTTCCGTTGGAGGTTAGATCCCTATCTGCCTTTCACCACGAAGACCTTCTTCTTTTTTGAGCCGTTTGGCACATGTGCCCCGAACTCAAAACGTCAGGCCGCACTAGCTGTTACAATCGCAGTGATATTTGGGTAAATCAGTTACTAGCAGGGGCGTAGTGGGGGGGAAGAAGGATACAAATATTGTTGGCTTTATAACCCAAAAAACTTTGATCCTTAATCCTTGTCGGCATCACTTCCCTCAAGACGCGAGCCACGGTAGGCACTAGCGCGGACGGAGAACGTCCTTATTCTCCTTCCCAAAAAGCGAAGAGCCGTTATGAAGGAAGGAACGAACGAAAGCTTTGCAGTGCGTATCTTTAAGGGCGAATACAACCAAATAACGTCAATTTAAGCTCCTGATCAGCCGTCGCCACCGCTTCGTAGATGCTGAAACTGCGCCTCAATCGTGTTGGGGACGTCGCGTTTAAAACGATATGCGTTTCTATAGCCACGAACGCAGCAGTGTGCTGTATATGATGCAAGTATTCCGACGCAATGCTGGAGCTGACGATGATTGTTTTCTTTCTTTGCCAGTGTGATATCTTGCGCTAAAACGCCTTTGGCCTTTAATTTACTAGAAGATAATCGGAGAAATATTGGCTGACCAGTAGACTTAAAGTGATTAATAAACGCATCGGTAGCTCTTGTTACTTGAGGATAAAGTAACTTGCAGCGGTGGGTCGCACTGGGTAAAATGCGCAGACGGTGCTAGACTTGTTGTGAAGTAGAAACAGAAAAGGTGAAGTTCCGCAGAGACGGTGAACGTTTATGAGACGCACATGATATAATGGCACTGCGTAGAGTAAAGAAAGTAAAAAAAAACAGTTCACATAAGCAAGTCGACCATTACTACGCGCACGAGGTGTTAACAAAGATAGGGTGTAAATATTGAAGTCGAATGAAGCTCATATCTAGTGGCATTTATTGTAACTAACTTGGCCTTTGTTAGTTACTTTCCAATGAAAAAGTTCAAGTAACGTAAGTGGATAATAAAAGTTTGCCTTCAAACCTGAAGGTCAACTAATGAAACAATCAGGCCAGATATATAACTTCTGCATTCACCATCATTCTGATCTTGTCCTTATTGATCGTCTCATACGCGGTAATGTAATTACCCAACTGGATAATATTATTCATTAGGATCGTGCGTAAAGCTGATCTGATAACAAAAATCAACAATAGCTTATTGAGGCGGCGAAACGGGAAGATACAAATACGCCACAGAGGCATTGCGCAATAACTGTCTTCGATAAGTTGCGATTCTTCGACGCTGTCTCGAATGTCGCTGCTTGAATTTTTATTCTGTAATATGGCTTCTTTTCGAAACTTTGCTTGCGCAAAAACTGGCAATGGATGGAAGGTTCAACAAAAAAATCTTTATTTGCGCAACCATTCTACGTTTGGATAAAAAAATTCGTAAAAGGAACCTAGCCATCAATAGAAGAGCTCGAAAATATACCGACACGTAACGATTGTCTCGAAATGTTTGGTTTCAGCTGTATAAAGGATGAGTTGGTCCCGCGATTTCGCCTCCTTGGCACCCTTCAGCACCATCTGCGACGATTTATTAATAATGTAATTGTTTTTTTTCTCTCGTTAGACGCGAATTCCAAATTCACTACCCACTTCCAATACTTTGGCTCACATTAAAAACCTATCAACCATTGCCAATAACGCTGGCACAATCATAAATTCCGCGATGGATCTGACCCTCAAACTTTGGCGCACGCCTAATCCTCTACTACCTCCTAATTTCACCTTTATCCCAAACTGTTGTCAACGATGTTTCGATAGTAGTAGCTAACCTCTGATTGACTTGACTAATCTTGATTAAATCATCCTACCGATTTCAGCCATTTCTACCGGTCTACCTAGAGTCAGCCAGTTGCTTACTGATGACTAAAACCTTTAATTTCTCTTGCTGCAAGGATGCAGCCTCTGCAGTATCCCACTTCGTTCAGTTGCCTCGCTCGAAGTCGTACCAGTATCACTAGCGATCGTGCCTTCTTTGAAAGAGCTCCCAAGGGTGCAATGTTCTGTGCCAGTTAGTTTCATTATAAGACGACTTTCTCTCCACCCGTTTCTCGGACCTGGAATGTACTCAAAGCGGTGACGATTTTGTCGAATATAGAGGAAAAGGTTGATAAAGCCACCCAATTGAACCCCTAGTGGGTTTATGGAACGTGCGCCACGTGATCGGAATGATGAGCGAAGCCAAAGATGAGTGCTGCTGCAGCAGCGTCCTATACGATGAGGGTAACTGTAGACGCCTTTGCTGTTCGTGCATACAGGTAGAATGTTTTCTACGTGCATGTACGAACGTCGGGTCTGTTTTAGTACAGCGGAAAGGTTACGAGGTTCTTACTCTTTGTACACTGTGCACTAAGAAAGAATTTAATATAATCGATAGCGAAGCACCCATAGAGGTAAAGTTTTTGACTTCGGATTCTAATGGGACCGTAGGGTCTTAGGGTTTCCGACGTTTCGCGCTTCCTTTCTTGTCTTTTGTTTATCAGAACTCATTTTTGTTATGGATGCTATTTCAGGGTGTTTATTAAAATATTATAGAATCGAAGCTGATTGGACGATTTAGGCAAAGGTTTGGTGAATCACTAAGTAAAGTTTCCTTTACGTAGGGCTCACTTGTGATCGCCAATATTTTAATGATTTTGTCTATTCCTTTAGTCATTGTGCCGCTTCAGCGGTTTATATAGTGTAAGAAGTTTATAAATGCGGTACACATTACCTCTTCTTATCCACTGTAACCTGGCAGTGTGTCAAGGTTCGCTGAGACCTGGTCTGACCCAGCTGGCGTTATTGAAGAAAAAGTTATTCTTGGTACTCAATGCATTCTTACCTATAGGTTTTCTGAGCTAGGATGGTGCATTCTAGAGACTGCTTCGTCGTCTAACAGTTCGCAAATACGTTGGGCTTAAATACATCAAACTCACCTGTCGTTTTAAAATTCTGCCCTTTCTCGTTAGCTAGCACTAATCAAGCGTTTCACCACATAACCGTAGAGTGTTGCAGTAAATAAGGGGCAAATATAGTTGACTTTCGATAATAAAACTTTAGTATTTGCTCAAAAAAAAAAAACCTGATGTCATCAACAGTACAAAGTGCAATCATTAGTGAAGCAATAGAAAGTACAATTCACGCTGTTCCTGTTTATGTTGCTTCCTTTTCCTTAGGTCGGCCTTGTGCATGATGTTTTGCGCTCTGAATGAAATTCATTAGGTTCCTTCGTTTGGTGTCTAAGTTCTGCATTGACAGATGCACAATATTCAGACCAACTGGAAGATTGCCAAGTTATTTCCAGTCTCGGTAGGGTAGCCTCGACTGCTTGTGAACAAGCGGTCAAAAGCAATTAATTACTGCTGCTACCGAGGATGCAATTTGCGCAGGACCTAGTCAAGGTCGTCTGCTTTTAATCTGTCAACAGCGTGTCAGCCGCTGGACTCTGCCTGCGTAGCACGTTATATGATTGGCTTGTAGCGGTCACGTCCGTATGTTTGTAGAAACTGATTTCAACCAGAATCGACGTGTTGGCGTCGCTGATCCAGGTCCAGACGGCAATGTTAAAAAATGCTTGACCGCTGAGTTAATTAGATGGAGCTTTGTGTAGCTCTATGCGATCGACTATCGATTTGTGCATCAATAGCTCTGCACGGAAAAATGGTAAATAACAGCTGTAACAACATAATATCACGGCAGCTCGGCCAACAAAACAAAGATTTAATAAAGACATCATTCGCGCTGGAATCGATACCCAAGTGGAATCGGTTCCCCTGTATTTATATATGTGTACCAGGCTTAATGTTGTACCCCCTTTGCTATGGCGTAAAGCTGCGGAAGTTACCACTGTGATGAAGGAAGTTGCGGCTAATCTACTCATATTCATTGATACTTACGATGTCTTAAAAGTTGAGCATGTTTACTTGATTTCCTAGCAAGCTCACCACAAATTCGCTCACGCACCTCTTTCCAGTAATTAAATAGTTCACAAAAGGGCATACAGACGACAAGCGTAATAAATCATTTCTATCTAGCTTGCGCTGCAGGCCCTAGTAAGATGAGAGGCGAAGCGATTTCGAAATAAGTTTCACCCTGAACGATTAAATGGATAACTTTCGATCCGCTGAGTACGTTCCTGCTAGTGGCTGAAATATATATATATACAATGGAGTGGTATTTTTTTCACTTAATATTTACCATGTATACTAGATTATGTACAGCTATAGTTTTCTGCATTTCGTTGTTATTCAAGATTTAGGTTTTGTCTTGAAGGAGACTTTATTATGAACGTTCACATGAGAGGCATCGTTACTACTACTACCTGGAAGTCAGTGACGTACGGAGGATGTGCCGTGAATGATATCTCAAACTTCTGATCACACTTTTAGCCAGCCAGCACTCAGATGCTTCGGTGAGAATCTCCTCTTCAAGCAGATTTTTGTCCAGAATGATCTAGTATAAATAGGATCTAACTTGTGCAGAATTAAGAGCGAATATGACAATTATAGAGCAGATTAATTGTCACTTTAATTATTACTTGAATCACTTCCGAATTGGCATCACGAGTAATGCTGACAATTCTCTTCCGTCACACTTTATTTTTTCGTATAGATATTAGCTGCTCGTGATTATATGGACTAGTAGCTACCGAGCATTCGAAGGAGTTTTTACACGAAAGATTACTACGATGAGTGATCTTCGATGCAGTGATTTACTGTCCGCCGCTCTAAGCTTGCATTAGTACAGAGCTTGTTTGTGCAGTGCTGGATTGTGAATTTAATACGTTCTTACCCTGACACCTAGGCTTAGTTCGCCTCTACAGAGAAGAGAGCGCAACTTCTATCGTAATGGCAAAGGGAGGGCCAAACCGTGAGTTTCTCCCCGCATCGCACTAAATCAGAGGCACAGTAGCTAGGTCTCTTAACTATGTACGCATTAAGGGGCAAAGGAGAGCCCGAACCGCGAAGTGCTACCTTCATCACAGCAAAACAATGGTACAGCATATAGGGCCCTCAACTACGTATGGATTGAGGAGCAAAGGAAAGCCCAAATCATAAGGGACTCTCTGCATAGAAGCAAATTAACGGCACAGCATGTAAACCCCTTAATATATGCACAACCTGCTTTTACGTGACAACCATAAAGTTGCAAATACGAACCGACCAGGCGAGAAATAAACCCGGCACAAAACAAGGAATTCTTTTTGGGGCTAACTTTGCTTTGAATCGTCTATACCCCGTGAGATAAATCAACTCTTACTGTGTAAAGCTGTGTAAGCTTAAAACTGTAATTGCTTAAAGCGATAATTTTTTTTAAACGGGATCCTTGTTTTCCATTAATGCAGCTCAACATAGAGCAATCACGAGACTCCGTTGACACTTTAAAGTGAAAATGCTTATTTTTTCCTAGGCAAATCTAGTTTTGCTGATAAAAAAAAATAGTGAATCTTGTTTTGAACTTGAGGAAAGCCCGCTACATTGGTTTCAAAAGACAAAAAGAGCTCTCTTTAGCTCGCTGTAACCAGAGGCCGAATTCGTTTTCACAAAGCCTTTATAAGCGTCCCTTTTCTTACTTACCCTAACCAACGACGTTGGTTCTTTTTGCGAAAGAATTAATGAGCACACCTTTCCGGCCAAAAGATCGGCCGAGCTGCGCTTACGTATGGTATGTTTGTACCTGACGATTTGCCGTCTGATATTGCACCTAGGGTCCTCGTTGTACTTTTTTTTAGAAGAAAAAAGCTGGTCACAAAATGGCCGTCGTAAGGCGACTCTACCATTAGAGGCAAATTGTCACTGCAGCATTCAGATGATTACAGATGCTGTGGTCCAATTCAGAGGGAGGAGAATTGAAGTATGGGGCTCAAGCCAGCACCGTTGTGGGCACAGCTGAAGAGTTGTAAAGCATTGGCCTACCTCACTGCACCCTGTTGATGTCGCAAACAATCAATTGAATGTCCGCCTATTTTTTGTTGGCGAATGGTTTGGGCGATGCGAGGGCCTGCTACATATAAACATATTAATAATGCTTCTCACCTTTTTGATAATCATGGTGTTTTTTCGAGCACTATAAGTCCGCTTCACCAATTTACGGTACGTCGAACGCTTCTGCTTAACTCACTTGTGTATATACTTGTATTCAACCTGGGGCGCCTGTATTGTTGTGACAACAATCAAGAGAAAACTAATCAGCATTGTAGCCGATTGTACAATGTTCCTCGCGGCCTGAGTCGTATGAAGGAAATATGAATATATGGGTGTAATTATAGAGTCAGTGCTCGATCGAATCCATTTAAATACGTTCAGTCAAATAGTTTCAACTTTTAGGGCCTAATGCGTAGCACTAAAGCGAAATATCCCTAAGTGGCCTATGAAGGTGGCATCATCCTACTTTGCACTGCTGTCATACATGTCAATAAAAAACCAACAACCATTTTCAATCTATTGACATACAATGTGATACATAAAATTGACACATCATATTTTAGCGATTGCAAACTTTTTTAAGCTAGTCTAGTATTTACGTTTCGCGCTGATAATACCGTACTATGTATAGCCAGCGCGTTCTATCCCATTGCTGGCGCCTAATAACTAACCGGTTGTATTTAGGTGGGCCTGGTCGCTTCGAGTGTTTCCGGACGATTTTGCGTGTGTCTGCACACGAAGTGTCGAAATTAGGGAAGGTACAGCTGCCCCTGAAGGAAAAAACACACTGATGAGCAGCCTTGTCAATGCCAAACTGTTGAAATATTTTATGCCTTCTAGCATCCACCCACCAACGCTGTTAGAAGGCTGAAAGAAAACCTCCCGCTGTCGCCGCGTAAAAGAATCGAAAAAGGTCGACAAGGAATAGAATTTTTTGGCTACCTACAAACTTCAAAAAAGATAGTTTTGTACCGTCTAAAGTCCTCCAGAGCAGCCTAAAAGGCTTCTGCTTCGCACTAAAGTTGAATTGAACTTAATTTAGAGAGATGACACTATTTGATTGAATTTACTTGACTTTATTTTACTGCCCCGACTAAAAATATATACATAATAAAGTGGCTGGTCTATATTGAGAACAAGGCTGTATTTAAAACAAAAGCAAATATTTCAACACGACATTTTGTGTGCGCTAGAAGTGCCGTTCTTGAATATACTTACGATTTACGCCGACTTCAATTTATTAACTAACTTGACTAACTAGACATTTTCGAGTTCGTTTTTTAATGTGCGAATAATAGTAATTGTGCGTCAAGCGATATTGAAGAGATGAACTCGTTCAAATGTAACTCAGATATGCTACATACAAAAACCTTTGAGAAACATAGATTCTGAGTTGATGGCAGGCCAGCTAACCGAAGAACAGAGTGCCAAAAAAAAATCAAAAAGTTCACTAGAACGCAAGGGTCTCAAAAAAGCTGACCGTTAAAACGGCCATTAATTTCTCAGTCAAAGACGCCGGTGTATCAAAAAGTAACTTATTATATCGTTTTGATGACTTTCGAGGCCCCTAACTCTGAACTCAATGATTAAGGATTTTCCAGTTTGCCTCTTCCTTCGAATTCTCAGGAACTGCTTGTAAACTAGCAACGTAAACAATTTTGGGCGAAAAAAGTTTTTTGTTTTTTTGGGGCCCGTCTAACGCGGGAAGGATGGACCATAACTAATGTTCGCTTGGACTCTGATTTAAATGATGGGTTGTCTTGTTCTACAGAGTCTAGGTTCCGTCTGGTGCTAGGAGCAGTGGATGAAGGCACGCCTGTTACTACAAGTAGCCCGTTAGTGTTTCTCAATTTGAATGCACCACCCTGTATATTTTTGGAAAGTCCAAACGACATCGCACTAATGTATGATTTTAGTATAAGTCAAATTTTCCCAAACGGTGGTCGTTTGTTCCTTTAAGAACCTTTGTTGATGCAAATTTTGTACTACCAAGACACTGTAATCTAAGCACTTTAGTGTGGTGATCCTCCAAAAAACATCTTAGACGCCCTTTTAAGACTGCTGTACCCTTCGTTTCGCTTGCACCACAGTAATGTTCATGTGCTTTAGCTAATTTGAAAGTGACTCATAACTAAACTTACTTATTATTAAAATATTGATACCTTTCTATTCCGATGGTTGTTTGTTTATCCTCTAACAATTAAAATAATGGCAGAACGATAACGAGACCGGTAGATCTTCATATCTTTTGTTGGGCTGTATTCCCCGGGGGTCGACTTATTTTTGCTAAGAGTATTAGATATATTCGAAGTGTTTAAGCAGGGCGCGGAATGTTTGTATCTTTGAGTTAGCAGTAGGGGCTTTCGTGGGCTTAAACAGATAGCTTCAATCGTCTCTGGTACTATCGTCCTGGGGGCTGTCTATCACTCGTTTTCTTCTAGCCTCCTCTGATTTCGGTCAGCAACACACCGGTTTCTTTAGCATTACCTTGCCCAGAGCTTCGACTGCCGGCCCCGAAATTGTCAAACTGTTTGCCAACTAATTGCTAATCCGATAGAGCTAAGAGAGTTGGTCCGAATAAGGTATTTACGATAACAGTCTTCAAACAGGCTTAATAAGATAGTTCTCAATAATTTTATCAAACGAATTATCATTGTCGTTGTACGAGTCGAATGTCTTAAAATTTAATTTAACTTAAATAGCAAAAGGATTTCGTCATTGATTTTATCTTATCAAGGTAACCCTTTCAATCTTGCAATATTTTTACTTTGTTAGGGCAATATGTATACATTTTTGAGCTATGTTCAAATATTTCTTTTCAAATTTAATTTACTTTCAAATCTCTCTTTGTAAAACTATTTCAAATTTTATTGATTTTCCAAATCATCCATTTATATAGTTACGGCTTCGCCATCTGGCTTTAGCCGCTAACTGTGTGGGAGCTATTTCCCTATTCTTCTGAGTTCGACTAAAACGAGAAGGATGGTCGATACAGGATTTTTAAAGGAAAGGCACTATAGTTATAGGCAGGATCGCCTAAGACAATATGTATGTATGTATGTATGGGCGAAGCATAGGGTCAAGTTTGGGTTAGCGTAAATACATTTTAAGCTAAATTTTGACTTGAATAGTCTTGGCTAAGGTGAAATACATAGCTACAATCATGATGACTACCGGTGATGTATTTCGGATTTGTTGCCAGCGTGCCATTGTTGCTCAAGTATATCGGGGGCAGCTGTTTTTAGGCCTTACCCATACTTGTATGGGTCGAACACTCGTGACTAGGTGAGAACGCGCATGTTACGATACCCTTTCGTGCTTTTTATCATTTTCTTGTTCGAGACGTCTTCTAGATAAGCCGAACGGATACATCTTAGCATCATCAGAATCGAATAATTTTTTTTCCCCACTAGGAATTTCTGGGATTGCGCTGAGAAATTAAGCGATTTCCCTCGAGCAGCCTCTACAGCTACTATGATCAGGATGGGCTTTTAGGTTGGCAGTTGAAGGTGAAGCCAAGCTACTAAAATGATAGGCTGTTTCATACATCCTATTGGTTAGCGGAAACTTTCCTAGATGACAACATATACTTTACCGGCGTTTATCGGAAAATCCCGCACAATCACGCACGTAGGCTGGAGCAAACGTCTCCCTAAATTTAACGAGACTACTGGAAAAACTCATTATATATAATGCTAACTCATAAGTCAAACTTGCCGCTGATTAGGTAGATGGCAATGCAAGTTTAACTTGGACGCTAACTAAAATAAACTAATATCAACGCGTACCCGTCGAGTTAACAGCTGGTGAAGATGAGCTGACTTTGTCTTTACTTCATAAACATTCAATCACAAGCAGATAACCAGAAATGTTTTCAGATTCATCTTTAGTGACGGTTGGATTGGACGGTTTAAAATTCTCTGTTGACCGATGATCTGTTGTGTTTCTAAAATAAACGTTTCGGGTAACTCCAAAAGTCATCCGGTGTTGGAGCATGCGACGTTCTAGGTTTCGTGCACCCAGTGAAGTGGACGCAGAGGATCTTGCGGCTGAAAATCGCAACAAAAACGTTCACGGAATCGAACAATGAAGGAAAAAGCGAACTTGCTTTCCTAGGCACGATATCGTAAAACCTGGACGCTCATTTACCACAACGAATCTCCAAAAATTCTTGTTCGCTTGAATCGCTTTGAATGAAATAGTCGCTTTGCGGCATAAATATATGATGGGTATGTCTTTGAAACAATAAGCTAGAAAACAAACGATATGTATAGCCTTGAGTACGGTTTTGTCACGTATATAAAGAATCGAGTTCACCAAACACTGACAGTTTTACCACAAACAACTCAGATGACCGTGAAAAATTTAATTTAAAATCAAACATTGAGCTCTCGAGTCAACATTTATTTATGTAAATTGCCGATCGAACCATTTGATGCTGCTGTATAGCTAACCCAAAATGTACATACATTTCAAGTTATTACGCAGTTTGATTGTCCAAGGCTCGTGCCTTTCAGAAAGGGATTTTTAACGAAAATTGCTATTTTCGCATCCTAGAGGGGCCCTCCGGTAGACCGTTATCGCGAGGTCGAAAAACCATGATCATAAGGACAGCAGGTAACTAGAGTACATTCTTGACCTCTTGAAGAAGTTCGAGAGGATTTTTAACCCTCTTAGGACCTGAAGTTTTACCTGCTCCGAGTGGCTTAGAATTCTCTTTCACCAGGACCGCCCAGAGGTCAGAATTATGTCCTGCTAGAGTGACACCATAGCAAGATGTTAACGACGCCTTTTAAGTTTCGCTCCGTTATGATGGCTAGAGTGTTTCAAACCAAAACTAAACTACTCGAACCTTTATTCTTCAAGCACAAGCCCTTAATAAGCGGATTCACCATTCTGCGTACTATTTTACCGTGTTCTAATCTCGTTGCTTGAAATTCATATTATTCATTCGCTCGCAGGACCTTGGATTGTCGGTTACCCTGTGGATAAAATTTGAAGAGACTGACACCGGTGTAATTTCCGAGTAAATTCTAGGCTGTTACAACTGGTCTCTGATGTGGCTTTTAGTTATTGAAT
This sequence comes from Varroa jacobsoni, assembly GCF_002532875.2. Lineage (NCBI taxonomy): Eukaryota > Metazoa > Arthropoda > Arachnida > Mesostigmata > Varroidae > Varroa > Varroa jacobsoni. The sequence goes on from NW_019212977.1 coordinate 260,371, forward strand.
GAGACCAACGAGACCAAAGGCATCGGACAGAGGAAATGGCAACGTAGTTTTAATCTTTGATTGTGGGTTTGAATAGTGGTGTTTAAACCCAGAGCTTAATATACATTAGATAACTATTTTTAGCTTGACAGTAACCATTGACTGACTGACTGACTGACTAAAATACTGCGTTGTAAATACCATGGCAAGTTCGATTGTAAAAAATTAAAACTATTCGTCTCTGATAATTTCCCCATTCTAAAATGAATGCATTAAAGTAGTGACTAATTATAATATTAATTTAGAAACACGATGTCCTAACCCACAACTATGATGTTCAGAAAATGTACTAGTTATACGGCTACGTCAACGTCCATCATATCTATAAGTTATCCAATTCAGGGGACATCTTAGAAAGCGAGTCATCGAGCGAGAGTAAGTGCACATAAAGCGTGGGTGGACTCCTTGATCGTTAACATGGTAATCCTATTCATTAACTTCATATTTAGGAGTCATAGAAAGACTGTATCGAACCTTGTGAGAGGGGCCGAATGCAAAAAACGCAGTCAGGGTAGCATTATGAGCCAAGAAAAGAATTTAAAGTCTCCTATTTTATTTTTTTTTCTAAATTATCCTATTTAATACAAAATCTAATTTTGACAACGCAAGTAGCCTCCTCTTTTTTCAAAGGGCGCTTTGATCCAGTGATGCCTAAAGTTGGTTACCTGCACGGATAAGTCGAACTTCTGAAAGTAGGAAAATTAATAATTTTTATGCGAATATCTTGTTCTATATAAATGAATATATGAGCATCAACGAAAAAGCAACGAAGCCCTCATGAACGCTCAGCGATTCGTTGGACAGCCTTATTTTAAGCAAAATAAGTGTTTCCAATAGACACCTGCACTATGAAGCACAGAATAGAGATGAACAGGTAATTTATAAGATTGCGCGTTCAAAAACCGGCATAAACGAAATCGATAGTAGACGATAGAATTTCGACAAGTACACTTACATCATCGGGGGAGTATAAGAGACTGAATCTATCATGATTTCCAGTTAAACAGAGCTTTTATTCTCGGAATTTAGTAAAAAGCCTACATACCAAACGAACTTTCCCCGTTCTGGTGTTTTCCCGAGTCGAAGGTTACCTGTTGTAGGTCGCTGCTATACTTACTGTATTGTGCGTACACTTGGTGTATTGTGTGACCAACAAACGTTTCCCATACGTTTAAGCTAAATCCGATGACACGTTATCTAGTGTAGAAATAGCCAAAACATTTACCAGATTTATGCTCATACCGTTCGTTATAGCTGTGTTCCTAACTACCTCCTGCATTTATACCGCACCCCGTACTCGTGCATGATAGGGCGCTCGTAGACAAGCAAATTCGAACGCTTGGCATTTGCTTGAACAAGCCGGGAGCCACGCTATATACGCGTGCAGCAAACTGAAAAGTTATTAGTGGATTCGTTCGCAGCCTTTTTTCATTGTTGCGTTAAAGGGGATGATTTTTTGACAACTGTGTTTCCTGATAGGGCATTACCGTTGTTTGCTGACGTGGCTTTTGAAACAAACATCAGTCATATATAGCAGTAAAGAAATTCTCAGAAATAACAATAGGTTTAGTAAATTGCACATGACCGGCAAGAGGCCAATGAACTATTTTTGGATACTTAAGACGAAATGTAGGGCCAGTCTTACCCGACTAGTGTCGAACAGCAATGTGTATATAGCAAGCATATACTCTATTTCAGGCCAGATGGTACGTCATAATACGTTAGCTGCATCGTTTGAGCTGAGCTCAAATCTCAAACAGCAGGAAAAACGTTTTGTGAGCGTTGGACCACTCAGCACTCTACCTTTCGGTGTAGAATTGAGTTGTGATTTAAGTTCATAAAACTTGCCTTTGATTTATATGCTTTTATCTTAACACATGTAATGCACCAACATTTGAAAAAAAAATCGCTATAAAGGTTCTTCGAAGTGCAAACATGTATATTTTTTACATAAAGCATTTTGGTAGGACCAATAAATGCTTGTAGGCAAGAAATAAATTCGTACCTGTTCGTTAACAATTCGCATAATCAACCTTTTTAACATGAGTAGGTCTGCTGTCAATACGTATCGGGCATACGGGCAACTTCCACCGTTGCCCCCCATAGACTGCGCAGTCTGCGTTTAGGCTATGACGATAGTGATAATCAAGCAGTTACATAATCTATGGGAAAAATAACTTGGTACCAGTAACTAGCGATAGTTACAAAACCTAGGTAACACATTCTGCAATCAAACGTAAAGAGAGCCAATAGTTTCAAAATTCGTTTTAAAATTTCATGTTTTGTTATATACATTTCCTCGCAGCATAATCTATTGATTACAAAATACTATTTGACCCATGAAAACCCGCTATATTGCATGTTTTAAAATGTATGGGATTTTGCCACTTGCGCGTAAATTCTCAAAGAAGTCTGGGTTTTCTTGTAGATTAAACTGGGAGTCCTTGTTACCTTTCACTTTCTGAACCTGAAAAAAACATTCTGGGTGCTCAATCTAAGCCACAAGAAAAGATACGTTACATTCAAGTTTCCGTAATGCTCTATAACGGCTTTTCCATTCCAGTCAAGTAGTGAAATTGAATTCCATTAAATTGTTGACTAGGCTTCCCTAACTTCCTCCAAACGTCGATGATATATAACTTTGGAGAAAGGTGCTTCGTGTTAATCAGGGCATACATCATCCATGCTTTCGGCGCAGATCGGTCTCGTACGATGGCTGAAATATACGCTCGTCAGAAGGCAATGCGCCCCGAAGCCATGTACAAAAACGAAGACTGATTCGAGATAGACAGGCAAAGAATAGCTAGGCAAAATCACCGGTCTCTAGTTCCTGTCATATTTAGATTACAGTTAGTTAGAATCTATTCGGGTAGCTTAGAGTCATTTTCAATCTAGTCAGTGGTATTATTTATTATCTAGCCAGTGATTAGCTAACGATAAAAGAACCATTGTTTGCGCCACCTCACTAATTCAAGTAGCAACTAAAAAAGTGAGGATAAACTTTTGCCTTTAAGTTATTAGCACTTCAGCAAGCGCACCGTTTGCTTTTCTCTGTTTGAATCTAATCGACTTAGGTATTATTGTTGTCTGACAAACTGATATTCTTCAACGCTTTAGAATAGGCCATAGGTTCGTCTTCGGACGTAACGTTATTCGCACGCATGTAAAGCACTGCCTAACGGCCTAGAAATATATTCGAGAGAGAGAGGGAGAGAGAGAGAGGGAGAGAGAGAGAGGAAAACTCATTATTGTATTTTTCTCTACGGTAAATCGGTATAGCGGAAGATGTACTTATCCTTCTCTCTAACCTCGGCGTAAAGGTCGATCGATTTTCAAGTCATTTGAGCGTATGTTTACGGTAATGAGCGTCCGGTTACACGCGCTCGGTAAAAGGTTGTGTCCGATAGCTTTTAAGGCTCTCCTAAAAAGACGTATACAGTGAAATTAGTCTACAACTAATTCCCTAAACAAACAACGGATCCTCTAAGCTAACAGTACGATATGGTATGGGTCAACATGGTACATGTTTCTACTAAGCTTAACAAAAGTTTCAAAGATGGCCGACTGGCATCACAAAATGAAGTTTTTTTATTACTGTTCTGAATGACTAGCGTTTGAAATGCGCAAAAAATACTGAAAGTATCTCTACGGTGACCAATCCAAAAAAAAACTGGGTTTGTGAAGTTAGTTGCATATTCAAAAAAGCGACCCTGGGGCCTCGAGTTCCAGCTCGATTAACGCAATCAGTCATCATACGGTTTCGAAACAAGTTTTTGCCGAATTTATAGCGCGCTCAGTTTCCATTCGTTCCTGTACCTATTATAGATTCGTAACGCAGATAATTACAGTACGCATTAACATACACGTTAAAGAGAAAATAAGCAAACTCCATCAGATTCACAATCAATCAAAACTAAAGGAGATAGTATTCAGGAACGCCTCAAACCACGACGGCAACATCCCGATATTATCAGTACGATCAGTTGGCAGAATATGTCTATTGTCACCTACTATGGATGCATTCCTCATAAAAACAGAAGGCAACGCATGCGGGATAGACGCCAGAGTCAGCAACGAAGTGCTATATCGAAAACGGCAATTGATAAATAGAGAGAACAAGGTGATCGTTGAGATGTGCGGTTATTTGATATGCGCATGCATGCTAGCTGGTCTAATAGCTTGAAGCGTCCCCTTAACGCGTAGGTATACCGCACAAGGCTTAGGTGCACGTGTACGTAGCAAATATGCACAATGCAGTTACCTTTTTAAAGTAAAGGGCACTGTTCTCTTTTACAGTGGTTTAAATTTCTTGTGGTAGTAGTTCCACTATTGCTATCGTGGGCGTTTTTACTGCCAGATCTTCTATTTTGGTCTCTTTGTAACATATGGGCACACGACCGGATCGAACTGATGCTAAGCCCGGAGTTACCGACATTGCAGGCCTCGTTGCGGCCCGTGGTGAGGAAAAATACTGCCAATTGCCTGTGCTGTTGTTGTTGTCCAAACTGTTGTGGTCGTCAGCAAAGCGGCTTAGGCCCGGCTACCGTCTAGGGCCATTATTCAATTTTTACTTTCGAGTAAATCATTGTTTTCTTTGTATTGTACCGCTTTCCGTATATGGGTCTTGCATCATACCGCTTGCTGTTCATCTGTGTTTATCCAGACTGCTGGTCCAACAGCCAGACTGGACTTTATATACATTTGAATTTTGATTGAAATTGAAACGCTACTGTTCTATATAGCTCCAAGGGTGAAAAAATATTTTCAGTTCTGTTGGTTTTAAGCAAATAATAAGAAAATTACGACGAACTGCCACGGCCTATGACATTGTTATTGAGAAGGTTGCCACCCAAGGCGGACCGTCACAGGTTGCAAACGGCCTTGAATAAACACTATTATACAGGGATAACCATCTGATCGGGAATAGTTTCAACAATAAAAAAAAAACTGGATGTATTCACACATGCTTTTCTTTATTGCAAACTCTACACATTGAGGATTTCACATCGTAGCTGTTTTCATGGCGGTTATTTGCTTGACTCGGCATTTTTACTCATAGATCTTTGAAATGGCGGCAGGGATATTTTTCAGGTTTGTCCACCTTGTACCGTGAAGCGTTTTTCTTTTTTTTTTTATTGACATCATTTTGAAGTTTATTTATTATTATTAAATACGCACCCTAGAATATATCAATACTGACCGGTATAAAGAATACAGTGTTCTGGTAGCCCGAGGCCAAGGGAGTACCACAGCTTGTCCTATTAATGCTGTCGCCAATAGTAGCAGAGTACCAGTCGTAATAAATAGTGCTGGCCTGGACAATAAATCACATCTCGAGTGACACGGACGTTTTAAGACGGTGATGAGATCTCACGATTTTCAGGCATTATTTTGATTCGGTTAGTTGGAGCCTATACAGGACCGGGTTTCGTTATTAGGTGTTGACATATCCTGGAAATTATGAAAGAAACAAAAACCGTTTTACTTGGAGACTTCGAAACTTTAATATATCTTATAGCTTTTCCATATGTAGGAAAATGTATAAATATAGGGCCTATCGAGAAAACAATGCAACAATCTTGACTTGATTAGCTGAATCGTATGCTCAAAAGCGCAATGACACGTGTGTATGTATCGCTATAATTATGTACGTCAGCCGTAGTAGACACCGACCGAGTGAAACGTTTTCGATAAATCATCAACCCCCATTGGAAAGATTTTTTTTATGTTTTCACTGTATTTTTCAGTTCACGAGCACATACATAATATCCAGTTCGTTAATCAGCAAAAACGGAAAATCTTTCCTGTCTCTAGAAAAGAATTAATTGTTTCCTTAGGCTTGAATGTGTCAACCTCAGGGTCGATAAGCTCTAAATGGGTTGATTTTGCTGGAGTGTTTTTTAGTTTCGTGTACCGAGCTTCCGTTCTGACGTTAAAGTTTATAGCCTTGATATTAACAAATTAAACTTACATAGACATATAAACACTAAAGTTCGACGCGCACGTTGTGTAGTCAGAGAGATTTAGCTTCAAATGGGTCAACTTAAAATCATGGGGAACGCGTCAACGTACATACCCACACGATTATTTACCCAGATTAATCGCTGCTACCTTGCTATTCATTCCACATTAGGAATTATGATTACTATTGATAATACTAGCTCCCAAGACGAGATTATATAGGTATATATGCGCTTAATCTAGCAAGAAAAAATTGCGTCGAAGACCTTCTCCTCGTCGCGTCCGTTCTAGGAAGCCCAGCGCTAACGATTTGCTCAGTATTAGTTAAGCGGTCGCGGATCGTAACACAAACGACGACGTACTGGCTGGTGCATGCGTTTATAATCAGAGATATGTCGGTAAAGATCGACCTACAAACAAGCTACGATGTAGACGGCGGATCAACTAAAATTCATGACGAAATATAAATGGTTCCGTATCAAGTGCTAATTGTATGTCCAGTACAGCCTTTAGGCATTCCATCAGACGGCTGGCTGATTGGCTGGCTCCCAGCATGAAACCACCAAGTCTGTAGGTTCTAACCCAGACCACAACGCGTCCCTAGGATTAGCAGGCAAATACGTTACCCACTGAGATATCGCTAGGCCCTGTCGAGGATAAACGGTATTATTTTTAATTTGTCATTTATTACATATTGTTGTTAAACTAATTCAAAGCGCTTGGTATTATTAAGCCAAAAGTAGAACTCCTACTACAATAGACTTTCCCTGGCTTCAGAGCTGTTGCAAATGCAGCGATATGCTAACCATGCCAGGGCACATATGGAGGTTGAGTGACTATGAGGCCGAACTTACGTACCCAACTACTTTTTTAGTAGTAATGTCTATAAAACTTCAGAGCCGGCCAACGACTAACATTTTTTTTGTAGACTCAGTAGTGAGCGTAGCTAGGCTACGCCGCGAATATAGCTGGCCTTAGTCAAATAATATTCCCGTGTCCTTCCATGATCGCGCGACCGACAGTTTCTGCAATATCCCTTTAAAGTGATGGTAGCGCAGCTGTCTGTTGTGTACAGAGTCATTTATGAGATCGAGGTGCAGGAGATGTGCATAAACGGAGCTCGTTCATTCACGACAAGTGAAGGCGATGCAACGGAAAATTGGTCCCTTTAGTTCCGCCTTCGACTTCCTACTGAAAGACACGAAACGAGAAAATAGGAAAGTTACAGAGTAGCAAGCTGTAAGGTGCTTTAGACGACGTCCGAGGGCGAGGATCGGAGAGGTTAGCTTACAGAAGGTTAGTTGGCCCTAGGAGCGAAAAACGAGAGAGATTGAAAGAAAGAAATAGTCGCAATAACTGAACAGTCGTGCCCTGACCAAAACGGAAATAAACGCTTAAATAATAATGCGATTGCTGCTAATTCGCGAATACACTGTGATGGGTCTGTGTTCTAAACTCGGGATTAGTATCTGGTGTTTAATAATTTATTGCTCGTCACGTTTTGACGAAAGGATGTGACTATGATTGTTCCTGTAGGCTGGGGCGTTTCTGAAATGCCTTTGCTTAGTAATAATTATGTTTATTACTTTTTTTTCAATTGATTCAAATTAGGGTTTAGTAGACAGTTATAGCTCAAACCGTAGGTAGAAGCGCGATCTAGTTATATTTCATAGAAAACCTTATAAGTGGATAACTATAAAGAGGTGAACACAAATTACCTGAAGTATTTCTGGCATGTACATATATAACTAGAAGCTAACAAAAGTAATGCTTGAGCACCGTGGCAGGCCTTTCCATTTGCCACCGCAGATGAATATTAATGCTAATAAATACCTTAAAAAAAAATAGGTCCGAATCCGTTATTAAGTATAAACGAAATACAGCAGCTGTTCCAAGACAGCTACGTTTAAAATTGGACCGCACGGTAATGGCACAGAGTCTTGAGCCTGTTATGATCTTCAGGTTTACGTTGATTAGGTGTGAAAGTACAGGGTTTTATTCGTTTTGCTTTTTGAACTTTTTTGACTATGTTTAGCTGTTATACTTCCTATTGCATGATTCGCTTGCATCGCATGATTCATTTGGCTGACCTAATGCACGCAGCTATTATCGATGATATGGAGATAAAAAGCTGATCTGAGCCACAATTGCAGCTAGCAGTCAACAACCACTAGCGACATCAACAACGGAGGTAGTAACTTCCTGAATACTACGACCTCTGTTGGCTTCAGAGGAAGAACTTTTTTTGGTATCTTAAAGTCCTTTACTGGTCACAGACTAAACACCTTCCGGACTGAAAGCCTCCAGTGGGAGCTTTACAGGGAAGAAGAGAACTTCCATCGATTTTTGTTGTCGGCCGAAGAACGTTTATTCAGCGTTCTATCAATCAATCAATCAGTCAATGCCACAATTCTGTTCAATCCAAATTCTACGGATTGCTTGAGGGGGCAGGAAGATAGCTTGCAAGCCAGTAGGGGGTTTATCGCCCCCTCTTTAAGGCGAATAGGACTTTCAAGGCGAAAGCTAAAAGTCTAGCTTTTTAACAGGACATAGATTGTGTTTCTGCTTGTCAATTTTGCACGACACCTGAAGCGGTACGTTCCGTACAACCAAACATTACCTGCTTTAAAGCGGTGTCAATCGACCAATGCTATATTGCTGAAATACTCATGTAAACTAAACCGGGCTTAAATCAATGGAGATATAGCGATGGTTAACGCTAAAATCGCTCACGAGTATCGTATACCTATCTTAACTGGGGCCGATTAAAAAAATATTGTTTTTCTAAATAATCATAAGCCTTAAGTTCGATGACGACGTCATAGTATTTGAATATATGTAATTGTAACAAAAATATTAAACGATTGAATGGGTTCCTAATGGCAGATTTAGTGTTAAAAACTAGTCAGTAAATTAAATAAATGCTTTTTTGTACAAAACGACTGCACTCTATCTGCCATTAGCATCAATGTAATGCCGTTTAAGCTATCGTTAGATATTATAAGTAGATACTATAGGATATGTTGAGAGTATTTTTGTGAAACATCAGAATGGATAAAGTAGGAAATGTTCATTAAGCCATGAATTTCAATAATCAATGTTTTCCTTCTACTGATATTAAAATGTTCAACAAATATTCTTAGACTATACATCATAAGCAGTGGTGTGACCAAGCCTTTATTTCAGCATATGCGTGTGTTTGTGTACAGTAACTGAAAAAGGACGCAAAAAATGGCCTACAAGCGAATTAAGTCAAATTTAAAAAAGCGCTTATGATCATCCTGGACAATATCATAAAAAAAAGTACCGATATAGTCTAGACATCCATTTTGTTTGTGTACGTTTTACGGCAGTAGTGCACAATCCTTTCTGTTCGAAAACGAGAAACGATAGGCTGCGCGACGCAACAACAGAACCAAAGTTTGTCTTTGTGGATTCCACATGGACGCTGCACGTCCTGATGAACGTTTTACCAAGGTCATCCACAGCTTCAGGCTGCGCGCGCCTACGCATGTATGCGAGTAGTGCTTCGCCATGACACTCGTGCCACGGCATACTGCCACTCAATAGACGAGTTCACAGTCCTTATAAAAAAAACGAGGACTTTTCTCTGGGTCCTTTGTCGACGACTGCTTGACAGTCCGTTATTTTTCCTGATTCGAAAATAGAAGCGTTCTGCGAAATAACGGTAGAATTGGTTGGCAACAGATAACTCGGAGATTTCATCGGCTTCAAGTTTGGCTGAGCCTCTTCCTTTGTTGTTGTTTTTCGATCGAGTTCGCCTACTTTGAAAGAAATAACTACCCCACACAGAAGAAGACATGAAACCAGCATAGGCAATAGGCCGAAAAATAGCACTGGAAAGGAAAACCTTCTGGCTTCGTCTGTTTTACCAGGCGGTCGTTCTGAAGATTGTGGCCTGAAGCTAAGGACCGGTAGTTCTGACTAGGAATCGTGATTGGGCTGTCTTTTAGGAATAGGTTTGGGAAGCATAAAGCCACAGACGCCGTTCGACCATCAGGCCACTGCACATAGTGGATGGCAATAGCTAGTAACTGACCAAGCAGCTTAGCTTAAAAAACGCATCTGGCTCGCACCCATTGTCGTAACAGCAGTACAAATCACGAGCTTACTTATAATATCTCCTTTTCAGAATGAAGCTTCAATATTGGGCTGGAGGCAGTAGCCCACGGGTTTTGCTGTAATGTCAGGGCTGTGGCCATCTATGTCTCATTGGGATAGAAAAATCAGAGCTGAAGAGCGAAATCATTTCATGGTTGTGTATCTAGACTGTATTCTACATCGTAGCTGGACACTGTTACCCGAATTGAATCTACTACGGAAAATCAACCACACAGAAACTAACTGTCCTTGAATTCGACAGGCAATTATGGAAAGGCCCTTTTATCTTTCTCCCTGCCCATGTGCCTAATGCAGTATTCTGGCCGCGTTTACACATTGGATTTTAGATAAGCAATAACCGACCAGTAAATGAATCAAAGCCCAATTATTTGAAAAACAAGGACATCGGCCAAGGTGATGCATGGAAAATAGGACAGTGAAAAAAAGTGCCATAGAAAGACTCTCCAGTAATTGTAACCGACTGGCTTTTTACAATGTAAGGCCCTTAAATATGGCGTAACTGAGGATCTTGCATCCGATTCTACCAAGGATGCAGTGCTGATCGACGCTGTAGTTTTTCAAACATATCTCCTACTAATGGATCAAGTCACTTTTTGGATAGAATCTCGTTTTCGTGCTTAGAACACCTTTGGCATAAGTGGATTGTGGCAAACGCGAGCCTAAGTGTTCTCGTGTCTGAGGTCTGAAAGTCATTGCAGGACGTCATGCTATGGCCTAAGAAATGCATTTGGATTTTCGATTTGGACGACTTCTAAATGTTGCGATTGGGAAAAAAAACGATGTATAAGACGAGAAAAATTATATAGAATCTTCGATATGCTGTGGCTCAACACAGTAGCCTTTGTAATGTCGAATGTCATCCATGACCCCGGACGTCGCTAAATATGGGTTATTCTATAAAAATTGCCCTATACCTAGAGACAGTAGTGACGTCTAGGAGATAGCAGAAGTTCTTGCGATATCTTCTGACCACATGAAGTTGTCTTCCTCGGGCTCGGGGGGACTGCATTGTAACGTCACGGTTTTCTATAGGTTACATGGTGGGTCTATATAGGCCAGAATTTGCTTAACGCTACTGTTGAAAACGACTGGCAGCACGGGACCAAAATCTACCAGGAATTTGTCTATCATGTGTCGTCACTACAGCTGATTCATATTCAATAAAGTATCTATTGAAGATGCCTATGTCGTTGGCTCATACATCTTCACAACGCAGGGTTTTTGGGCCAAAGATGAGGGCATACGGGCCACAAATGATTTCGTGTAGAAAAAATCAATCATTCAAAGGGAAATTGATTTTTTCCTAAAAAGTTTCTAGCTACGTCTAGGAAAGGCCATGCGACCGGATTATTAACTTACTGTCAAGTATCAAAAGTATGATTCGTCTGTCATAGATCCACATGAACTTCCACTGCAGTGTGACACCGACCTTTGACCTGCATTTTAGTCAATAAGTAAGCAGAAAAAGAACTATGGTTGGTTGCTTGTGTTTCACTGAACCGTGTTGAAGCCACTATAACTAACCTAGCTATTTATGACGGTGGTATAATTATCTATCGTGAATTATAGTTTATGGTAATATTTTATAGCAAACGATGCGTTATGCCAACAACAATGAGCAAAGCTTTCAGACGCAATTCAATGTGACAGACTATTGACAACAATTAGATGTAATACAACAAGGATGAAAATACGATGTCACGAATCAATTTGACATAATATAAACATATATGGCTATTTCTACTAAGTTGGATTATACTTTGAGGCTACTCAGTTACTTCAGTCCGCTTGCAAAATTAGCACTTTTTCAAATGTGCTTAAAATGCAACGTTTCATATAAGCCTATCTCAACTTAACCCGTATAGCTGTTTGTGTCAGTCCTGGATCCAATCGAAATCAGGAAAAATATACTTTAGCGACCTCACAGAGCCCCACGTTTTTGCGTAATTCACTAATATAACCTCTTACTAAACTTCTGAATAGTCCTCATAAAGGTTTAATAGTATTTAAATTTTAAATCAACGTTGCCTTGCTAGAGAAAAGCGAAATGTCACAGGTAGCTTCTATCAGCTATAGGGCCACCTTCCCACACGTAGGGCTTTTTTTTTGATATACACTTAGATATACATACACACAAAAATTTACCGACAGATTTATTTAAGCAATATGTAAATGATTGTAATGCATATAAACTGTATAATAAATTTCTAACAGATGCTTTTCTAGGTATACTACAAGATCAATCAGAATGAGCACGGTAATCATTACTGTAGCCGTAACATATACTAACGCTATGGCATTTTAATACAATATTATAAAAATTAAGTCTATTTTTGATTGAAATAATTTGCTGCTACTTTAACAAATATGAAATGAAGACTTTTCAACTCTCAGGAGACATTCAACCCACTCGAGGTGTATATGTATACACATATAGAATATATATACATTACTCGATCGTAATAGATGAAAAAAGTCAAAAGCCCTTCTACTTCGTTAGTGTCATTGAACGTTTGAGTTCGATGCAGATCAATCATGGCATAACACTTGTTATTGGCTCTCTCTAGCTTAGTCAACAGACAAAAATGTATTTCCGGCGTACGTAAAACATAGAAGCTTCCCTGGTATAGCGGGGAAAATAGGCCAATGAGGCACACAGGACTTATATGGCCGACAAGCACACGCACACGCACCCAAATACATATGTATGCGTACACAATATGTATAAATCTATGTGGATGTACTTAGTTTCACGCAGATCTTACCGAGTCGACGGATGATTGATCGTGTAACGCTTCGGTCCGTTCGCGTCGGTGGCGTTCGTCGCACCACAATAGTCATGTGTACGCTGATGGTCTAGGTCACATAGATATTTGCTCTTAAATAGGACAGGTACTGAGAAGTATGTGTTGACAAATGCTCTGCCATATCATTAACATAGACTGCTCTATTTTTGGCGTATCGAGCCGTCGCCTCCACGCTTAATAGCCTCGGTAGAGAATATGTCCAGAAAACTTTTTGTATACATTGTACTAGGCTAAATGCGAAAGGGTATGCATCACAGCCGAAAAAACGTCACCAATTTACGGCCAGAGCCAAGGCAAGCTTACTATAATATGTAAGGAAAGCAGGAAACCTGCGATGGGTGGTATTATCCAATGGAAGAGCAGACCACGAAGTACAACAAGTAGATAAGGTACCGCTGCTACCCACGACTGCATTCTTGTCACACTGGATACTGGCGCCGAGTTGTTGGTTAATGACATGTATGCGTACCGTGTGTATAGGCCGTTTCCTACAGGACACACAAAGGAAAAACGTAGAAGATTTTCATAGAAAACGACTTCCTTGTTGGTAAGGAAAGATTGCGCGAAACAGATTGTATTAAGGGGCGAAGCTGGACTAATGATGAACACTTCACGTGAACAGAAAAACTGATCGACCTCTCACGTTTTTCCGGCAGCACCCTCAGGAGGATCTGACAGTGAGTGACAAAAAAGGAAACGTTTAGAGATGTGCGTAGGCTTGTACTAAGTCTTTATGTATCTGTACATGTAGGGTTCTTATGTCGTCAACCATAGCCGTAATGTTAGTTTGGAAAGTAAATGGTGATGAGTCTCATACATTACACGCATTTTTAGAAACTTCTAATAGTCTATGACTAGGAACGAGGGTAGGGAACGCTGTGGACGGAGCGAGACGTGTCTTACTCCGAAAAGCCGGATTGGTCTTTGGCGTTAGTTGAAGTTTCTATACATGATTATATAGCAGGCGTTCAAATTAGAAACGACGAATTTAACAGGGTACACTGTTCTCGATACAGTAAAGGAATGCAACAAATATGACGAGCAGGGCTGTCTATGAATCTTGCTTAAACTAGAGAATGATGTAGCGTATTTATATCGAATTCTACTCTAACAGCGTCAATGACATAACTCCCAGTAGTTGGTTTGCTGTGGACCAAAGAATGTTTTAAACTTCAATCTGAGGAACGTTGAACGTTCTAAACGAGAGTGATGTCAAAGTGCGTTTTGCCCTTGTCAGTGGGTCAGCAGTGGTCTAGAAAGGGGTGTACATCAAATAAAAACACATTCTGTTTTTGGTCTTCTGCAATTTACAATCCCGTCGACGTTAAAATTGGCGAAACGTTCACTGAGCGATCGTCCAACTGGAAACGATCAAGACTCATTACTTAAAATAAACTGCAGGGGGTATCCTTTATGATACCTCCAATACGAGCTACGAGACAGTCGAATATCAAGGTAATGGAGTTTTATGTATTTGTGTTGACGTACATAAAATCGTTCACACTCCAACGTTACGGTTATTTCTATCTAAATATCGTACGAGTTACAGCTGTAGTAAACAATGAACTACAATGAAAGGAATATTAATAATAACAACTAACTTTACTATATTTTTTCTATCCATGTGTGTTAATAGTAGATTAGAATTGTTAATCTTCCTTCACTTGCTTTACGCAGGTCACAATTTATTGCACTGAACACCTTAATCAAGTGCGAAATTTTCAGAAACGGTGTCTTTCAAAATTTTCCTAAAATCATGATGAAAATGAACAAGTTTCATTCGATTTGATGCATCATAGAATATCTAGAACCTTATACAAAGGTCACCTGTTTTCACGCCATTACTGATCTGGTTTTGTCTCCAGTGATTATGATCCGGACAAATCAAATCGTTTATTCGGATCATAACCATGTCGCATTAAAGTAAAATAAACTTCTAACAACCTTAGCACATCTAGCAAATGTCTAGAATCATGGATAAGAGACGGTGAAGCTAAACACTACCACTGAGAGAAAAAGCCACCGTTGTAAAAAAAAAGTTCTATTGTGAATTCACTAAGAACTTCTCCACCTCGTATCCTCAGAATGGGTAACCAATAAGCATTTTCAAGAAATAATCAATAAAAGACACCTATATCGTTGATATATATATTGCCAACGGTGTATAGACAGATTCAAAAAGATATGTATCACCTAAATATATTAGCTCGCATTTGCATTAATTATATTGCGCGATCCTTACATTTGTAGCAAATTCTTTGTTGGACAGTACGTTTACATGTTCACCCGTCCCTAGATAGGCAAAAACGAAGTGTTTATGTTATCGTTTGTGAGCCATAAACTAACAGTTGGGGGTGCTGAGTCTATTCTTAGGACCTTGAGAAAGTCGCCTCTTGGGAATCTGTTGAAATTCGAGAGTCCTATACTGTGCTAGTTAGCCTTCGTTAATTTAGGACAGTGTAGTACAGGCGACCATTTACTATAGATGCAAGCCTTTATTTGTGTTTATAATCTCTCCTATAAAATAAAATTTTGTTGTTAATGCTTTGAGTCGGGTGAATTAGTTAGCTAAAGTAAAATCTTATTGTCTCGTAAAAGAAGGTCTCGCATTTATGATAAATTATGCATTGATTTACGATGCAGCCATTTGACTAAAAATGGTGATCACATACTTTTGGATGCTACCATGTGTGGATAGATATAGTATGGACGTTTAGGCCTTAAGGGCTCGTAGGCGACTAGATACCGGTGCTCCTCTAAATATTTTGTCCTTCGATAATTTGTTCCTATGCCTATGTGTTCTCTACAGACAAAAAGTTGGCACATCAAATACGGTGTTTCGTTAGCTTTAATACTGCACGCGAGCTTTTACTTCTTTTAACCGAAGAGATCTAAACTGGCTCCCTGTAAAATTGGTGAGATCCGTAGACGCTGAAGTTGAATTAGAGATTCATCTAAGTATGTAGTACGTTGCAAATCACAATCTTTCCGTCTCAATATCCCTTGTGCGGAACAGCATTAGCCTGAGCAGCCATATTTGGATGGCGTTGAGCTGTGCTTCAAGTGTGCGACAAAGATGCGTATTCGAATAAAAATGACCATAATTGTAAAACAGTCGCACATGTCACTTATCTGCGATCAAACAATCCGTCAATTTGTTTTTATCTAAATATGATAAATACCCTTGCAATTGTTAGTCAGCCTGTCTATCGGTCCTCCAAACACAGAAATCAACATGGATCGTAAACTGTAACAACTTAATGAGGTTAAAGGGCCGCATTTTCCTCAATATTTAGTAACCACCGAAGGGTTGTTACCATCGCTTCAGTGGCCGACCAATGCAGAGGAGTTAAACCTAGTCTATACGAACCCCTGTGTATACACAACGCGTTTCTATTGCAGCAGAGGCAAAAAAACGTGAAAGCGAACATGTATTGTTCTACAGTCAGTCGAATAGACCTTGATGTAAAGGACTGCGAAACTTTTTGCGTAATATTGCATTTTTTCCGTAGGGAAGATTCGCGAAATATGCTCTACATAAACTATTGGCCGGCATTCTATTGAGTTTCCTGTCCGAGAAGGCTCGTTCGTTTCGGGCTGGAGAACACATATCAATCAGAACGGAAACATTTGCTCACAGAAGCCATCTTGCACGCTTGCCTAATCTATATATGTAGCCACTGCACCGATAAGCGATTGCAAGACATTTCCCCATTATACAAGGCTTTCGTCCCTTCCGTGACCGTGCCCACTGTATACTCTAGCACTTTGCGATACGCGCGGTTGTAGGACGTATGTTTCCGCTGTACTCTTGACGAAAACAGTACTTCTATTAACATCTTGATAGAACTATGGAGACAGCCATTCAAGCCTGCTATGTCAAAGTTAGCTCGAACGTTCGGCATGTCGAAGAGGTAAACTAGGAACTTCACCATTGCACGAGGCTGTTAGTTATCGCTGTTAGAACTATATAAGTTTTTTTAGACATGTTCGGTAATAATAGGCACATACGAAGAAATAGTGCTTGGTAATACAAGCGTAAAATAATAAACAAAATTTCCTAATAAATCTCGATATAAAATGTATTTACGGCTTAGCGTAAGCTGGTGGCATGGCTGAAAAGTTGTGTGCTTGATAGCTCGAATGAATCGCATACAGTTCGGATATAATGTGACTGAAACATTGGTCGGTATCAACAAGTTATCGGCATGCTTCCATCGCAAAACTAACTTAAGATAATATTTTCGCTATAGTCGAAAAGGACGTTAGGCGTTCCAAAACGAATGTAACCGAAAATTGTCTACATTTTTCAATTAAAGCAGTGGCCAAGCACGGGCTGGCCTTCGCAACTTGCTTGCGACCTTGGGGTTTCTTTAATGTCTTTGGTGTACCCTATGTAAATAAGTCACCAAATGGTCCTACGTAAAGGTTAAGCATACGTCCTTACAATGTAAACAGTAAAATGTTTTCTATTCTTTAATATCAAAAAGAGGTAATAAATGCCAAGTTCAATATTTAGGGTGCACAAACAATAATTTTTTTCGTTGCTACTTCTGGTTTTCCGGCAAAGTAAAGCAAAATTTTGAACTCTAGCTTTCAGATCTTCAGTCTATTTCAAAGGCTGATCCTAACCTCTATAGCAAACGTACAATGCTGCATCAATTAAGGGACATACATAAAGTACACGACTTCCTGGTTCTTATACTAAAAAAACAAGACTAGACTCTCAGAGGCGATAGCTCCTATCTTGTTCAACTCATCAACCGCTATTTTGGGCATCATGCAGCATGAGATAGAGGCGCCATATCTAATCGACAAAGAAAAACGGTAAAGCGCAAGCGTACGCAAGGAAGGGCACACAAGTCTCTACTGTTTATCGCCTCACTGAGCTGCCAGCCCGGCCATCTCTTGATGCTGCTGTTAAATTCTAACCAGCTTATTGACTCGTGGCGACGCCAGCAGACATCATATTACTCCCCCGGCTATAACGGTACGTGTACATCTTAGCTTAGACGCTGCAGGAAGCCGATGACGGTAACGGGCTCTAGTTTAGAACATTTTGAACACTTGACATTAACACGTTTTAAGTAGGTTCTCGAGCATGTATGGCCAAAAAATATTTCTGGTTACAGATTGGTGATAATGGTCAAGGTTTGATGTAACGTATTATTAGATGCTAAAACGATGCCCAGTGCCACAAAACTGCCCAATGTCACTATTGTACTGTATTGTATGTATGTATGAACTGAACCATGTTTGTACAAGAGACAGGACTTATAATGCTATTGATGCACTATGAACTGCTTAACGCCTTAGAGAATTCGCAGCGTCATCATTGCTCAGCTGTACGGTAAAAAAAACTGCCACGTGTTTAATATAATTCTGCCGCTCTTTAACCGAGCTATTCGTTTTCGCTAAATAAAAGTAAATCCATTCGTATATATCGTCAACAATATAAAAATGAACCCCTTATAGTAATTTAGTAGCCTTATTTTTAAAAGTAACCAGATAAATGTGACATTTTATATTTGTGATATGCTAAATTATTTTATGGCGTTGCCTTATTTTGTCAGACTCGTCTTCCTGTTTATATTGGTCCTTCCCGCCCTTGCCGCCTCTTTTCGCTGTTGCCTCTATGTCCCTTGTCACGTATCAGACGTAGCAGATCCAATAGGAAGGTTGACTACCCAAAGTCCTTAAGAAACTTGCCCTCGAAGCATCTTTCTGCTTGCCTCTTGGGTTTTCTCCCAGAGTGAACCAAACGTTTTTTGTTCGTATCGCTGTAGCTTCACTCTGTATGACCGACGCAGATTCGCCTGAACTGTTTGGCAAGCCTTGAGCTAAACGATCTGGACATAAGAAATACCCGAAAACAGTTCTCTTTTGTTTTTTCGATGACCGTACTTGCGGCACCGTCTTCGACTTATCTGCAGCAGCGCAATGCATTGTTGCATTTTTGTGTTCATTTTGTTAGCACGCCTTCAGCAAGGGATGCATTGCTATGTTCTTTCTAACTATTGTCCTCCTTTTTTTCCAGTCAATAAATATGTCTCACAGGTGCCAACCCAAAAGTCCTATTCAACCCGTTGAATTTTTTTCTAATAAAATAGGCGTTACAGACTCCCGTACCCCGCCGAGATTATTACGAGTTCGCGCAATATCCTCCCTAGTCACTAGAGAAGAATATTTGTTTTCATATACCTTATTCGCCACATCGTTTTTTCCTCTTTATCGATACAGAGAAAAAGGCTTAATGTCCCGACATGTTTGATGATTGGTGGCATAATATGTCTCCCAATTTCTGCTCCGTTTGCTATCGATGTGTGGCTCTGTGACTGCTCACCATCATCTCTCTGGATGTACGCATGTTCTGAACCTAACTGGCTGAACATGTCGATCTTTCCATTCCATAAACTGACTAAGACGGCGGGATTCGACGCTGACATCCACTCCCCGAGGCTGCATACTGCTAAACAAGGCCATCGTTATCATTGACCTGCCCTGTATGTTCGGCTGAGACAGCTACAGTCGATTCCGATTATATATGCACGAACCTTTAGCGTCACGCTTGAAGGTCTGTTTTACCAACATTTTCCCGTTTGATTACTCTGTTATCAGTGTACCGCAGAGGGCTGGCCACGTTATCCATAATCAACGGGAAACGATGGGACACACGAAATGGGCCTTGGCTAAGATCTCATTTAAGCAATTACCGTGCACAACTTGAACTGCCTAGGACTTCTGCTCTATCATTATTTCGCCGCCGTGGCTGGTTATTTCTTCTTGTTATAATGGGGCCGCTACACCGGTTCAATTTTTGAGAACAAGACTAGCTCGTACGTACATCGAGCAGATTCTACATAGGAGCCGTTTAACGTGCACGTACTTTATCATGCACGTTGAACGTGCATGATGATGTACGCTTTTTAATAAAATCTATTGAATTCTTCAATGGATAGATTATAGATAGTTGTTGATTTATTAAATTGCATTAAATACCAGAACACATTTAAATAACAGATGCCTAGCTTTAAGCGGTCTCAAAAGCAAATTATTACTTGATACTCCAATGACTATCTATTTTAGCGGTAAAAAAATTGATACATCAACTGATATATTATTCTGGTTAGATGATCTGCAAGAAGCTAACTAAAAGCACAAAAAACGATTTTTCTTGAAGCAATCTCTGAGTTCATGCGCTAGATACTTTTCTACACTTTTGCTACATTTTAGTGACAAGAAGTTTCGCAGAACCACTATACGTGATTGGTCGAAATTAAAGTTTGACGTGGAATGTCTTACGTAAAGCAGTGAGAAGTACTCAGTAGCTGTCATGATTCGGCGTTTCGTAAATAGAGCCACTTATGTGAGAGGTTAAAACACGTTCAGGCAAAGCGAAAACAATGTTTGAATATGAAATATTTATCGAAGACGAACAGTGAGGGTGATCTTCATTGCGTGACCGGCATCATAGTTGCCTTAGGTACGTATTACGTGGCCATACCGTAAATACAAACGTTACTGATAGATACTTTCCGGCTGCGTTATGAACCACCGACTGTAGTCACTTGTCCAATGAAAAGCACACAATTTAGTATAAGCGGTTGTTTTTTTGAAACAAATCAAACGCAGCGTAATGCACTCCAACAAAAGGGATTTAAATGTAGGGCAACAAATGAACTTCTACTATACATAGTCATCAATGTAAATACGAAATAGTGTTATGGAATAACGTAATATGTACATCTATATTTTTTATGGATGAACGTCGTGCCCTATACCTGAAGCCATACGGCAATTCCTTGCTCAAAGACTTCTCAGACTTGCCGAACAAGGACACGCCAACTATCGAAACGAAGTGCGCTAGGGCAGGTTAACCATTTTGTATTTTCTCACAACACAGAGCGTGTATAGATGTGTTATTCTAATTTGCACCCAGTAGAGTCGCCAAACTCTACAATAGATTGTTACTAAGGGTATAATAATCAAAATATACGTGAGTCACTTAAAAGATTTCACGCGTCTCTAAAGTTCCTTTCATCGCTTGTTGCAGAAAATACCTTTTGCCATTCGCCTATCACACTGAAGTTTCTTCAAATTTGCAAACTCTACGAGCTTCCTAAATCAACATCTGCGTGGTCGAGTGTTGCAGCTGAGTCATGAAATGGCTCTACAAGAATTGTTACTTTCGGGAACTGTACAAGCGTTTTTAAAACTGCCCGCTTTACAACTTGTTCAAATAGGTTGCAATAAGGTCGAAGGAAACGAAGTGTAGGCGGAGAAACCGAATTAGTCGATCCAGATGAAACGCATACGTTCTCTTGTCTTTTTGTGAGGAGTGAGATCTGTTGAGTTTCTGTTCTATGCGATTGAAAATGCGTCTCCGCTGCACACTGATCGTTACAAGTTTCAAATCTGAGTTAAAAGGTTGGAGCAAGATGGAGAAGTAATCTGTTGCGGCTGCAGTTTATCAGGATCAGTAAGCCACATTATCGGAATCTCGGAGCGTTACTTGCGGCCATGTGAAAACATGGGAAATAAACATGGGAGGCCGTATAAAGCAGTACCGTTAGCTCACAGGGTATAGAGGTACTATGCATTATTGTAAATCAAATTCGCCTGGGTCTTCATACGCCCCGGAGCAAGAACGCTTTTTTAAGAAGACAATGTTTAAGATAAGCTGTAGAGATCGAGACGAAAGACAGCCTTCGCTTTTATTGAACTATTGGCTGTTCTCTACGAGTGCCCTTCTTGACGACTGAATGAGCATTTTTCGCTTGCTCTTATTTACAATTGTTAGGTCGCTCGGTAGAATTACAGTAGAATTACAGCTCGGTAGAACGGACGAGCATAGAATTTGCTGATATCTGAAATACATATTGGACTGCTGCTAGATATTATGGACCTGCAAGATAGGTCCTCCAAATTAATGCCAAACAATTGACCGTCGCATTATCTAAGGTTCTTCTCAGTTGTATTTTTCCACTTCTTTAAGCTAATTTTGTAGCCAGAACAGAGACTAGTACTAAAAAGTAAATCATAAATGCTTTTGAAGAAGTGATTCTACTACTACAGCATGGTAATTATTACATATTGCATAGCATATCAATTAATTATAAACTTCCAGTTGTTGGTTCCAAGCTTTCAAGTATTAGAATTATTTTAAAAGGACAAGTATGGCTAAAGTGTGATGGAAAACACTGTGACGGGTGTTTGGGAAGTCAAGCAGTGCTTGATGCTTTTTTATCCACTCTATTCGTCCTTCCCTACTATCTTCGTTCTCTAAGCATGTATCGAAATAACAATGTGTATTTTTTAATAAAAGACGAAAAGTTCCGGAAAAGCTTTTCAGTTAAGCAACAGTTTAAGACTTGAGCGACCTGGAATTCAGCAAAAATGCGTGAGGAAATGATACAGAAAATATGAACTCGTTCGTTCGTGTGTCACGAACCTGTTAACTTGTAGTCCTCTTAGCGTCGGGAAGGAGAACACACAGGTAAAGCGAAAGAGTAACCTAAAGCTCATAGAGATGCTGGCATGAATGATAGAGAGGATATGAACTTGTCTATGAAACATGATCAGTACGACCTGTGATCTAAGCTTAATAAAGCCCCCTGAAAAGGAAAATGGTAACTTCCGAGAGAGTAAAAATGCCAGCTGGAATCAGAGTGAAAAAAACGACAGACGTAACTCGAGGCACGGCTAGAGAAAATTTAAGCTATTAATACTTGCTCATTTCTCGTACGACGGCTGAAACCCAATGTTGTTGGAATCTTTCAGCAGTATTACATACAAGCTCCAGGTGTCAACTGGATCTAAATAAAATTACATGTGGTACTATATACCTCTATATGAACAGACCGATCTGACTTTGCTGTCCAATAAAGCAAACACACTACAGCCGTTTGTCTTGTGTCCGCATAGCAAAAGATGTTTTACATAGGGTAACTAAATGAACCGGAGTACAAACCAGAAGTGAATAGAATAATGTAATAAGCCTTTGGTATCGCGGTGAATATAGATAGAATCATTGACAAATCATTTTATATTCAGTTCGGAGTGGAAGCGCGGTAAAAGGCAACTGCCTGAGTGAGATGTTTCTATCTATGAAAAATTTGCAAGTATGCCACGCATGTTGTATTACACGACGAACTTACTCTCTGGCGAAAGCACAGAGTCATTTCTAAGTTTATCAGTTTTCATTTGTTCATGCAAACAAAAATATTACGCGCCAAATTCAAACGATAGCGCCATAGCAATACTCAAAATGACAGTTGGGAATTGTCCATAGTTTCAAACGCTTATTTTTGATGTCAACCTAGAAACTTAGCTTCAATGAGATTCAAAACGCCAATGAATTGCAGAAAAAATTCTCGCTAATTTTAACAATACGACAATGAAACGATCAATGCTTGAACTTCTGCTATATTACCCCTTTGACCATTTAATTCGTTAACTGGCTCTTTTTCTGTATTCAACAACTTCTTTATAGGCAATAGCTAATTTTCTAGTATACATATACGAAACAGTACGCACTTTTATCGGCCCTTATAGTCTGCTATTTCTCGCTGTGGCAGACGGAAAATTAAATACGAAAGCATTGAATAGAACGACAAGGTAAAAAAGCATATTCAACCCAAACAGGTTCTGATGTCCCCTGTCATCTACGAACGTTAGTTATAAAGTGGACCTCGGGTTCAAATTTATTGTATCTGGAACGTCTACCCGTAATTCTCTTACTAATCCTCTTACGCCGGGTGACTGTCTGCCCCCTTTTCTCGTTCGCGGCACTCGATAGGCAGCCGACATTATTTACTCCATGTCTGCCTTTTGCTCGCCTAAGCATATCACTCTCTGATCGAAGTTCCTGATTAAGAACGTTTTTTGTGACGATTAGGGCGTCCACCGGTCCGATAATAATGAAAAGCGTAGAATGCTTCGCTCGGTTATTACCTGAAGTGAACCTACGCTTACAGTGTTGAAGTGTTGCCCACGTATAAGCGTACACAGAGAAACAACGCGAATGAAAAGGTATCGATAACGACATACGCGGCCAGCAAATGTAGCAGGGATCGGACTCTCACAGTGGCGAAGTCACGAAGGAGAACCTGAAAAAAAAAAGCTGGTTAGGCTCGAAGAGAACTAGACGAAACCCCAAATTATACCGTTGAAGGTTGTGTTAGAGAAAGTGAAAGCCTCTGTGTATGAGTCCTGTGTGAATAAATTTGGGAAGATGAGTGCTGGCAGCGCGTACATTGCTGGATGGGTGCAAAAGTTGGAGTTACGCCAGTGCTGTTGTAAGACATAAGTTATAGAGGCGAATGCTGGTGCAGACTAAAGCACAAGTGGCAGCAGGCACCGAGCTACGATACATTTACCATTCATCGCGCATACTGGTGGCTGTGTATATTTCTGCAGCTTATGTATAAACCCTTATGTGTAACCTATCTACCAAAGAGAATAGATTGCAATTACATCATATTTTGGTACTATCCCATCTATTGTAAGAACATATTTCAACTTTTATGCTCGATACACCGCCGCGAAGCTTCAGATAGCTGGCCTTTTCCGGTGTATAACGCTTTTAACCTCAGACCACCTGTTATTCTTAAATTTAGCTGGCATATACGTAGCTACTACACCATCACAGAAGTATCTTCATTTATTCTTTATATATATATACATATATATAAAGATGTTTATGGTACTACAAAGACAGAAAATTTTTAAGCAGAACTGGACTGAATGATCGGCTTGATCTGCTGGGTTCGTCCTGGAGGACCTAATCTGCAAAGTGACGCGCGTGTCAAATAAAGTCGTACTATGCACTCGACTTTTGAGGAGCAATGACAAAAATGAGCTCTTCCTAGTGCGTCGCAATGCTTCAGTCAAAGCTTCGCCCAACAACACTGACCAGGCGACCGTAGCTTGAAGGAACGGCGGCATATTTTTTGACTAAATGTACTCTAAAGGCAACGAAAGTTCAGCTGCCCACCGAAAGCAGCATTTTAAACGTTTCTAAAACAATGCTAAACTTTCTGATAAAATCAACTTATTTTATCATTTAGCAAATCAGCTAGTATAGTCATATTTATGCAAGTTACCCTTCTGCGTCGGAATCATTTCAATAAGCGAAAGAGTTTATCGACGCAGAGCCTTTCAGGCGTTCCAGCAGCGATTCTCGTATGTTGACTCCGCAATATCGTCAGGCCATTCATCGCTAGATAATACAGCAGGCCCAATAAAGGTGCCCACCATACAGGCTTACAACGTAAGTCGTTTGCAGAGTTCGCTTGCATACGGGAGATGAATGCATTAAGAGAAATTATCGGTTACCTAGGATAAGGCGCCATGATTAATTTCGAGAAAAAAAAAAGGCTTACGATATAAAGTTGAAGTGAGCTATGATACGAGGTAGTTGAGCCATTGATACATCGGTTCAACTGTACAATGAGTAAAGACAAATGTTTAAGGTTGAATGCAGCAATCCTGTCCGATCCCCAAAAATCGAGCGAGCTCTCAAGTTTTCGATAAGATGGTCGAACTAACTTGATTCAAGATTGGCAACTATAGCGCAAAATACTCTGCTTACAATCAAGGCACGAAAATTTTTCAATAATAAAAAAAAACGTAGTATTATAGATTGAACTGTATGTATTCCGGTACATCGTATGTTCGTCAGATTCGAAAGAATCGTCATATTAGCTAATGTCGACAAATGCTAAGACTCGTATTGCTAATAGTATTAGATACGATTATTTCTTTGATTAAAGCGTATATCAACTCAGAGATGAAAGTGTGTGGTATGGTAAAAACAACGCTTTTTTCCACATAGCTGCACTGCAAAGGATAGGTATAAACCTAGAAATGCTATAATATGAAATAATTCAGGTTGCAATTATCAGCAGCCCACCCTGAAGCAGGTTCTACATTTTCTTTTTTATTTTCAATCAATTGAGCTATTTTAGGAGAGCTAACAGGCTAGATACCCTGGGCCAAATTGAAGCTCGGACTGGAATATCAGCTGACAACTTTCGACTTCCTGATGATCTTTGGCAAACGCGTAAACACCTTAGACGCTGACAAATCATTACGGGCGTTGCAAAAGGGAACCGTCGATTCTAAAGGCTCAACTTACTTCGTTACAACGTAGCTGCCTTCTAACCGAGCTGGAGCGCGCCCTGGACATGGTAGTTCATACTTGGCGCCTTCGATACAAGTAAAGTCTATTAGTTTAAACATCGACTCTGCAAAGTCGATTCGATCGAGGCGGTTGATATCATGACAGCCGACATGGACGACAAACTCGAGACCTGCTTCCATGGCTAAAAGTGGAAGAGTTTTTCCCTCATTATAGTTATAGACGTGGCAGAGACACGAAAAGGCCATCCGATACCGGCCTGGAAAGCGGTATGCTTAGCCATATTGTTTAATTTGCCCTTTAAGGCAGTGTGTTGGCGCGAAGTTTGCCAACGTTATAGCTGAAGGCAGCCAACGTAAAAACATTAATCTCGATGGACTTTAGTGATCGTTGCTCGTACTCGGACGAAAACAAAAATTTCTAATTTCATACAGTACAGTGTTACTGCAGATCCTATCCGTATAGATTAGCAGTTAACCATTGAGATATTTTACTGTAGAATCTGTTTGAATGCATTACAGTTCTGCACTGCGAGAATCGAAAAGTAAAGGAATTAATTCTAAAAGAAAATTATGGGGCTGCCCCTACATATTACCAATACAGTATTTCAAAGTCTCCTATTTTCTCGAGGGATAAGCATCTTAATGATACTAGTAAGCGCGTTTCCTAGGCATATCTTTGATGGCAGATGACATCCAGCCGTTTTTAGAGGAGAGACTCAGTCAAAATAGAACGATAACAGAACGATCAAGGCTTGTAGGCCTACATGAAGTTGTGGTCCCACTCCGGTCTTTCCTGTAGCGAGCCTATACCACGCATGTAACGTGATGCTCCAACAACTTTCACTAATTGTCAGCTGTATACCCTAAGACCAAGAAGGATGCAATGCTGAAGCATATCAGTGTAAAACTCGCTAATTGACCTTTGAGACAAACGGGAGAAGTCACAATATACGAGAAAACACCACCACGCTTTTTTCTGTACCCCGATACTAGAGGGAAAATTTGTGTTGTGGAACAAAATTTTCGGAACGAAGAAGTATCAGACTTTATTGAGGACACCTTCAGTCACAATTAAGCTCGTCTAACAGAGGTGGCTAGCAAAAAGATCAGAGAATGGTAGGCGGCTTTTCATCAGTTGATGCTGGTTTACTGTTCGGTAAACATCAGCTCTTATGAGTGTACGCAGCTACTTGTCTTACATCTATAAATCCGAGCTTTATTCGGTATATCATTGCAAGCAAGATAAATAGTGTGACGAGTAGTTCTGTAGTTTGGGTCTATTCAAATGGAACCTATTAGTAAAAGTTGAGGAAGAACTATAAAAAATTTCATCCATATTAAAAGGATTGAAATTTTTGGCTACAAAGGCTGCTTCTGAATGAACGAAACGTGACAACACTCACAATCGTTCCGTTATTCTTTTTGACAGTTTTGTTAAGATAGAAGACCAAATTGCCAATAAATAGATTAGGACGACAACACTATTTTCTGATTTTATAAGTCAGAATTGTTTTAATCGAAGCCAAAGTGAAGTAATTAATCTAACGACTAGAAAACTATTTTATGAAATATTCTCAAAAAAGACATTAACGCCAAATTCAAGATGAAGTGCGGCACTCCCTATGCGTTTTACCGTACTCGTCAATGCCTGGCGAAGCTCTTTGGAACTTTATGTAGTTGTGTAAGTATGTTATGCTAAAAACAGTACACTTCATTTAGTACCGATCTAGTTAAATATTTCTTCCAGTACCGAATAGTGGCACAGTTTCCAGGTTACCCTTTTGAAATGTGTTTAGCTCGGAGGATGAAAATCCAATTCTATATAGATTTCAGTTGAGGCTTCATCTTGCTCATTGTTGCAATCAGTTACGAAGCTATGCTGTAGAGGGCGCTGGTGCTCCAAAATAAATAAGCGACTTATTTGCCTGCCGGTACCCAGGCCGTAAGTATGAATCGCTAAGCTAACGAAATCGAGGTCGTAATAGGACAACGACTGCGGAACAATGCGGGCCTGACGCTTATAGTAAATTCCAGAAAAACTGCTGTTTTTATGGCAATCAATTTTGAGGAAACAGAACAGGTGAAAGGCACATCGAATAAAGTTTACCCTTATTCATGTCAGTGTTTCCATGTCGCCTGGCAGCAACCGTTGCCAAATTCTGAAAAGATCGCGAAGATTAGCTGGAACTCCAAATCTAATTTGGAGTTAATTGACGTGGGTTACTCATGACTTTTACTCGACAGAAGTTAACTGTAACCTGGAAAGCAGCAAGTAGTTTGCTCAGTGTGTTTCGATACAGATAAGAGTAGTGCTTCTGAGCTGTAAGGAACTTGAGCGCCCAGTAGGATCAATTCCCAAAAGTGAGAAAAAGGACTTTTCATCCTTCTCTATACACATAACGCGAACCTGAAATCCGACAGAAGCAGCAAAACCAGCCATACTTTGTAACGGACGTAAGCCACAAAGACTAACAAAATCCGATGCGGTTACAAACACAGCCTTAGACATTCACCTATCAATAGGCCTTCGCAAATACCTGCCCATACAATTGATGAAATCAGTGAGATCTAATGGCTCCAGGACCAGCAGGATCAATTGGTCCAGTAAAAGCATCTTGTAACGATGTACCATTACCCGACCAGAGCGGTTAAATTACGGTAACTGACATTCATGCCTCGAACGGCCTTACCTAAGGCAGCTGCCGATCACCCCCTCATCCTTTGAAGATCACAGTTTTCAATCGTTAGTCGGCCCGTACCAATCAGTCGTGCCGTCTTCTCAGAACTAGGCATCAGTATGTTGATTTGTTACTATCCACCGATTAAACTGAGAGTACTGAAGCAGTGAATGCCCGCCAGAGCATCGTCGGGGAATGGCAGCGGATCTGTCTGGGTCTCGTTATATATGATCCGCCTTTCAGTTGTAGCAACGTATCGCATATGCCAGTGAATTGATTGAGAATAACCCTTCATTAAGTTGTGTTATATGAAACTGGAATGAATGGGTTTATCAGACTGCCCGAAACGACGGACATAGTGGCCATCTAGGAACTTGATAAGGCAACCATGCTATTTTCCTATCAACTGCGCGCTTTTTACTTCAAGGGAACCAACACCATCAGAAGGAAGACTTGCGTCTTTATGACCGATACTAACCTCAGAAATCATATGAAACACGGCATATTTATTCAATGCACTTTACTCTAATAAGATGATCTTTTAGCTTCGCAAGCACGCCCTTAACGTTCATGATCACAAAACTCCACGGGGATGCATATGTACCCCTGAGGAGACAGCCCTGGGAGTTGAAAAGCAGTGCTTGGACGCGTCATTTGGACGGTGCCGTTTCAATATTAAACACTTCGTTTTTAACCTCTATTATGAACCTTGACAGCGACAAAATAGAGCGGTGGGCATTATACACCTATATAGGTTCCGAAGGTCAAGCCCGTCCACCAAATATGGTAAGACCGCGTTCAAGCCCGTCCTTAATTGAGTGGCGCAAGCATCGCCGCAAAACAGAGTTTAATCTCGACTGCAAACGAGTAGCGGGCAACCCATTTGTAGAACTGAACCTTGAACGGAGTCGAGATTTTGGTGCTGTACTTCACAATGCGCCAATCCTACTCAGCTGAAACGTTTGTTGAATCAGTAACTACGTAATCTATCCGAAGGCCATTCTCAGGAAATGGTGATACCATTCGTTAGATGCCGCGGATTTTAAATGAGGCAAGTTAAGCGAAATGATAGCCTCAGGGTAACGCGTTCAGGAAAACGGACCGTGGCCAGAGCTTCAAGCGTCGTATCAGCTTTAGCCATGTGCTCACGGTCTCGAACTCGTCTATGATTATGTTTGCATCAGATAGCCGTTTAGGTACTAATTCGCCCTGAAAATTATAGTATTGTTGATATGCAGTAAATACATGTTTTAATAACAAAGTCTCCGGTATCCTGTAAGGTTGATTCTTGTTATTTTGATAGAAACATATTTATTGGAATTGTTTTGCCTTAGTTAATGTGTACGTATAAGAATCTAATGTAGATTTTTTTAGCCAGTGCTAAACTCGGATAATTCCCGAATCAATTTTATATGAAAAAAATGTATTAAAAATAATTGAATAAAAAACCGCACGTATTCTAAAGACTTTAATAAAATAAATCAAATTTTTTACTTTGTTTAGATCGGTATGGTATAGATAGTTGCCCCTTACGTAGACTTTTCTTTTAACTGAGTTGATGACGATAACATCTAAACTACTGAATAAGACTTGAACAAATGCCTTTAGCCCGATCGCCAGATACGCATCATTGAACAGTTAGTTCTAGGGTGATCAACGAGTAATTAATATGTAAGTGTCGGCCGAAATTCCCAAAGAAGACCTTTTCAAGTTGGGCTCATCGTGATTGAAATCGTATGACAATGCTCATAGACACAGAGTATATAAAATGAATGACTCTATAATTGGTTAGTATAGCTGCGTTATTGATTACTATGTACATAAACAGATTCTAAGCCCCTCAAATCAATAAAGACGAATGTATTATCATCACTAGCGATATTTTCAATGGCCAACATATACAATGCCCGCAACAACGAAAAAACAAGTGTTAACACACGTGTTCGGGCTTTGCGATATTAGCAGAGTAATAGAAAAAATAGGAGCAAAATATTTACAAAACCATGCACTGTGAAAACAGAACTAAAAATAGTGCTCAAATTAAGCGTGATTAAAGAAAAGGCAATAGAAAAACTTAGTATCACAGTATCCTAACTAGTTATAGCTTACCTGGTCATTCAAGTGTCCTCAAAAGAACTCAAGCTTTTTAGCGCTGCTGGATTGAAGAAAACCCAATATCCTGTAGTTTATTAAAGCAGGAGTCCTGTCAAAAAGGAACCGGTGACGGATTTTTGTATACTGCTTCTGTTAAAAGTGTTTGGAATTATTACAAAATTCCTCAGCGATCATTTTCGTATATGCCTCTGCGGTCTCGTCTCTGCTATACGGTTTCTTCTCGACTGTGATTAAGGATGTCTTCTAGGTTTTATGCGCTTGCAAGTTTTGCCGCAAGCGCTTGCTAACAATAATTAACTAACTACCTGACCTAACGCCGCGGATGCCATATAAGTTTTGGGATAAGGGAGGACTAGGCAACGCGGTAGTTAGAAGGGCAACTGTGTGTGAAGTGCGTAAAAGCATATCATTTTATACCTGAGATTATAATACCGGACAAGACCAAGTGACCAAAAAATCATATGAAGATTATGCCGAGTAATGATGTTTGACTTTTCCGCTTGCAGACTGAATCGTTAAAGAGGACGTGGTGGCATTCAGGAAACAAATTTAATTCTTCTGCCAATTTCGTCTTAAGCTTTAGTATTAAGAACGTGCGCTATCTGGGTGTGTTCATTGCTCTACCTAATTCGAATACTCTTTTTTATTTGATTTGGCAAAGCTTTATTCAATAGAAGGATGATGCGTTTTCCTGCCCTTGACATTAGAAAGTCACCTCTTAAGTATCCGTACAGCATCATAAAATAAAAGGTCGTAGTCCTAAAAAAAAAATCGGTCATAGTCCTGTGCTAGTCAGAGTTCCTAAAGGACGATTACACTCGAACATTTTCTTTACAATCATCAAGCCCTTGGCTATGAGCAGCTTTCCTGGTTTTCTTCCTAATGAATTTGTTCTTTGTGCACCAGATGACGCATGTTTAGACAAGTGATTAACCTATAGTGTCATCTTTGAGCCTTGGCTAGGAGCTGCAATTCTTCTTGTTTATAGAATACGTTCCAGATATAAAATTCAGGTCCGCGTGCACGTTCCTGTTTAATATTAGGCCAATACCAATCAAGTTCAAGGCAAACTGAATAACACGGTTCAATGTAATGTTTTTTTGCCTTAATTTTACATAATTAAGATCTGCAATTGATGTTAGTGCTCTTGCGTACTCATTATTTTTATAATAAGATATAGGCCTTTCTAGTGTCTCTTTGCGGCGCGTTAAGAACTAGCTTTAACGGATAGGTAACCTTAGACAGTAGAATTTGATGCCTCAAATGTACACAGAAATAAAAATAAGCCATTTTCAATAGGGGTAATGTATTTCCTTGCTTCTAGATTAGGCCTGGGATATGGCTTTTCCATGTCTCCCCTGAAGAATGTCCCCTGCTGAACCTATCTATGTACGTCTTTAGTCTTCGCATTTGTCAATTCCGTCAACGCCAGTCTGGACATACAGTAATCTTCCAGTGACTGAATCAGCAATACTAAAAAGTAAACGATATTTCAAAGACTGTGAGTGCATGCGGAGTCTTAGCATGTCTACAAGGCGGGTGATCGATACTTGCTATAGATCTCGGCGCTTCATTTGGCGGTACGGTTGGGTATCTAAGCCGCGCGATATGTGGTAGCGATATTATTGCCGTGGGCTTCTCTTTCGTTTCTTCTAAGAACATGCACGGTTCGTGACATCTTAATGAACAAATTTAGCATGCAGTGGGTGATCATACTCAAATAATTACCGCTTCATCGTGGTGATTAAGAATCGAAGTGACAGTCTAGTATATCATAATTTGGCACTTCGTAGAGATTTTTCTCCATCGAGCGCCATAAGGAATTGGCTAGTCGTTTCTGGTGCCCATTGATCTGCCAACGATTTCACTGTCGGTAAGGGCCTCGACTTTCGGAAACAGTGCTCTGTGCCTATTTACTTCGCATGACCGGTTCAGAAATTTTGATTCAATACATTTACATTTGGCTTTATGTTCTTGCTTTATAAATATTATTAGTAACCGGCTTGAAGTTTGTTGCTTTTGAAACGTTCTATTTCATATTTAGTATTATATTATGGCTTCGTGCATTTTATGCGTAAAATTTTAAAGTTCGACTTCCACGAACGAATAAAACAAGCCGAATCAGGAATTATTTAGAAACCAGAATTGCAACAGACTCCCATTAGTTTGCAGTGGATCTTCGACATAATTGGCGATAATAGTAATAGTATCATTGTTATTATTATTATTATTATTATAGCATATGTTTTCGTCAAAGAAAAATAACCAATTTCGAAATACGCGTACGTCAGGCATTTGTATAAGAAAAGGGGCAACATCAAGCTCCTGCTTGATGAACGGTTACCTACTGAAGAAGATTAATTCCGCAAGACTACCATTTGGCCTTATTTAAGGAAAACAGGACACATAATTTAGATTGTTAGGTATCCATCTCATGTTGGTCCACGAGTAATACAATATAAATCGTAAAGCCATTAGTGTATGGCTAAAGACAAATAGATGGATAGAGAAACAACGCAGATTTGGCCTAAGCAATTTTTTTCTTGTTGCAATTTTTTTTCTTTTGTCTTTAGAACTGAGGCCGCCACTTTTCTGCAAAGGGATAGTCTACTCCCCGCGTAGGAACTGGGAATGTCGACCACTACGGGCAATGTTTTGGGAAAACTTTTTTGCCAGAGATTAGTGCTGGTAGTAACAAATGATATACTGAAACTGCTTAAAACCTCACGTAGCGCTCTTTTTTTTCCAGAAGTCCTAGGCCACTTGGTAGTGACCCTACATGATAATCCAGTCCAGTGTTCAAGGGTTTCTTTTAAAAGTATTTGTCCTTGATGCTGTGAATTTGAAAGGGGAAAAGTTTAAACCTGAAGACCTAAAGTTTCTCGCGGATGGAATAGATTAAAATCGATATAGGTGTAAAATTCAGAAGCACATTTGTTCTATATGTATTCCAAAATAAATGAGTAAGATAGCGGTATTCTAATAGTACAACGGTGTTTAACAGTATTTCTAATGTTTGTCTTGAGGTCCATAACAGATGCGATTCGTGGAGTTCAATACTTTGTAAAATCGCAAGATTTTAATTTTGGATGAAATTCGCCTACTTACGCATGCTCGGGAGGAACCTTAAGGGTGCAACGGAAGCGCCACAGCATAGATCCGAAAGATCGTAACCCACATTGCTTAAGGAAGATTCTATGGTAAATCCCGGACCTTGCGTCCCATAGCTTGCATGTCGGGTCAAAATTCTGAACTCATTACACCGTGACCATTGGGGCAATACATACCATAGTACCTCGGAAATTACTCATGCTTTACATTGGTTTTTCCTTAACAAACAATTAGCAACAAACAAGCAATTAGAATCACGGCTGTATCCGCATTTTTTAGAGACGGGCCAGTACAACTTTGTCCAGGGGACGGCGTCTAAAACCGTCTACCCTGTTTTGTAATAATCACCCGCCTAAAGGTCTCGATAATAATGAAGCCGAAAGTGATCAGCTTCACCTGTGCACACATACCGTGTTTTAGTCCGGATACCCGCTCATAAGTTTTCGCAAGAATCCCGCTGGAATCGACCGTAAAGTGGAAATTTGTTTCGCAAACGATGGTAATGTCATAATATAATTTCTCACTTGCATCACAAGTGCAATGAAGGTGGGTAGTGGATAATACCTACAAATATACAAATAGATGGATCCGTACGAGAGATGCCATCAATGCCGAATGGACACACACAGCTTTTGGCATATAATTCATTTGCTGTAATCTCCTGCGATACTCCTTTTACTAGTCTCCTTAATAGCAGCCACGGCTAGACTAAAATATACTACCGTCAGATGGAAGGAGCTATTTTATTGTATTGGCGTTGAAGAATTCAGTTCCTATAATAAACAAGACACTAGGGCTAGGCACACTTCTCTTTGAGCAAACGACTGAAACAAGGTGAGGCAGGTAGAGAAAAAAAATTAACGTTTATATTGTCTAGCCAGCGTCGTTTAGAGGTAAACGCTTAGCGTCCATTGCAATGGCAGGTGGACGTCGATGAACGTTTCCGCGAGTTTTAACGTCTATCAGGTAGTTTATATTATCGTTATATTAAGGACTGCTGGGCAGCAATATAATGATTTAGTATTGCAGATTTGTACAAGAATGTCTCTATTAATAAAGAAGATCCGTAATTTCCTAACTTTTTACCAGTCGTTGGGTGAGTGACAACCTCACATCTTGAAGTTGTACATTTAATTACAAGCTTTTTCTTCTCACTCTTCTAATTAACAACTTTAACATTTGAATTAACAATACGCAGATCGATCTACTTCAATGCTTTTTTAGCTTGTTCATGCCATGAACCTTCGAACTTAGGTTACGAGACTACGCTTCATGTTCACATTTGCTCTCGTAACGTTCTTAGAAAACGTTTACGAAACTCTACCAGAGTGTGGGTACGCCAGTGATGGTGCAGTCCAATTTCAAGGACTGACGTCAGAATTTAAGTTTATGCCCCAGTTTTCCGCGGAATTGTGGGCCTTCTGGTTGGTACTCGGATGAGCTTTTTAATTCCCTTCCACCTCGAAGCATTAGCTTTTGTTGAGAATCTTTTTTTTACCACAAACTGGAGGTATATTTGTTTTTATAGATCACACTATTCCATGTAATTCGGTTTTTTTGCAGTACTCTTATACTGACCAAAGGCACTGTCACCCACTCAATGTGGTTTGTCTTTTAAAAAATCGAGCAGAACGTTCGACACCAATGCAAGTATTGAGATCAACGCATGCAAAATTATTTCCCGCGCTACTTTAAGATATGCTACATAATCGGATCGTGAAGGTCTACAAAGCGTTTTTATAGTTCCTATAGTGATATTGCAAAATTCTGCATATAGGCGGCAGAAAGGTATGCCAGCATCAATGAACTAGCGTGCTTTACTAATAGAAGAGGCTTATTTACCCTGCCTGATACGATATTGATAGGTACCGCACAAAGATATATGTATTGCATGCACAAGCAAATGGTAAAGCGGTAGAAATGATTGGGAGCCGTACGCGTCGCTTAAAGCTGTGTCATGAATAAATTCGTGTTAACTCCTTTGTGGATTGTCTGATGACAAGGACCAAAACGGTAGAGAGCCGACCCAGGCACTTGAAGCGGGCTGCTAGTGGCGTAGAACCAATACGAATATCCCAATCAATTTAGTTATTTCATTAGTTAGTATGATTTCATTAAACTGCCACCTATTTAACAAGGTGCTGTTTTGCGTATAATATCTTCTATCCAAATCAGCTCCGATTAAGCTTTTGATATATTCCGCTGTTTTCTTTTAGATACTATACTTAAATTATTCCTTACGGCAATCCGGGAAATAAAAAAAATTGATATAATTATAAAATAACCCAAAAAAACTTCATAAATTGGAATGATCTTAGTGCTCCACCCTCTCTTGGGGGTCTAGCATAATCCAAATGCCATATAATAGATTTTCACTGCAAAGGCATTGCTTTGATGTTATGTTATGGCCGTATGTTAAACTCCCTATATCCCCGACTCACTCGCAAGTATAGGCCAGTCAATTTAAACAAGATGTTAGTAATGATTTTGCGCTTTTTGTTTTAGTCGCCTTTTCCCCTTCTGTCTGTCTGTTCGTTTGAAACTTGTTCGAGATAGCTGCGTATTGCGTTCCTTACCATGCTAAACTCCAACAAGCCTTCAGCCACGCTGACACGTAGCAGTTTCCCGCCTACTTTTAGCTGGCACTGACACCAACCCAAACAATAATATTGATTACAGGGTCACTGTTTTATAGTAAGATCTGGTCTATCTCGATCGGTACCGTACCAAGCAGCTGAAGCAGTACCGGCGAGATTATAGAAACTATCTAAACGGGTAGCATGCGTACCTTATTTCACCGTTAACCGTTCTTCCATATCACAGATAACCTCTAAAAGCAGTGATTTGCTAAGACCAGGGCGTTGTGTCAGTTTAATCTATTCTACTACAGTGCGCATTTCGAACATGGAGATATATTTTCAATGGTCATTTTCCATACATCATGTGCAATTGTGAACGCATTGGAAATAATCCCTTGATGGACCATCGTATCCACGCGAAGATTTTGTATGTTTGCCCTAGCAGGCCAACCATCGCATCGCTGTAGTGTAAACGCAAGCAGATACAGCGCCAACACGCAAATAATGCGATTTGTTGGAAGACAATCTTAGATTCTTCTCTTTTGCGGGAACTACACATTTCTGAGTACTTTCATTATCTCTAATTATCTTACCTATGGTAAAATGCATTCCAACAGCACTAAGCATAGCACATATACAGCATTGAATAGTAGCGGAAGTAGGACTGTCGGCTATGGATAGACTCTGTTTCTTCCTTCACTAGTACGGAAAATTGTAGTAGTTTTCTGCAAAAGTAGATCTGTCTTGTATATTCTGTTTCAAAAGTAAGGCACGGACGTACCGGTAGCTGTCAAAACGCTACTTTTAAACAACGAATAATATATCTCATATGCGAGTCAACTGGGCAAGCCTGACTGTGTAGTATCAGCATGCATCAAGGCTGCGTAAGCAAGCGCCTATTTGTTTTTTCTCGTTAATTTCACAATTTGCTGGCTTTTGATGTTTTATTTTGACGTTTGACAGTAAAATACTTGTACGCTCTATGTCGTCGTTAGAAAAAAGATATTCTAAAACAATGTAAGCTTTTCCAACAGATGGAGACATCGCTGGTCTCAATATGATACAAATGCTGAATAGGTTCGAGCTTAAAAATCGTCAAACTTACTTTGATCTTCAAGGAATCGTAGAGCGGCAAAGATGCCATCTTACACCGAACCATTCCAAGCGTCCGCGTAGGCTAAAGCTCGCGGAGGCCGTCGAAACGTGATTCCCTTTAACTAAACTATTTACTTGATGTGATTTCAAATACTTATACTTAGATTACGAACACCTACAGAATGTTCCTCCAGCCTGTTTCGTACCAGTCACAATGGTGATCTACGTTCATTTGGCTTGGGACGGAGGAACGGTGGTCGTATCCACAACTTACTCATGTGAGCTTAATGCTACTAAGAACTTTTTATATCCAGTTGGCCTAAAAAACCACTACCCCATTGAAGCTCAACAATAAAACACCTCGGCTTATTACAACTCACCTGTAACAATTCATTTTGATTATACTAAATTGCATTATTTTATTGGTATCTAAAGCACAAACACTGGCTAAGGATACATTTCCGCTCAAAAATCTAGTCTAGGAATGAAGCGTGCTTCGAAACAAATGACTCAAGTGGTACCTGAACATGTAGCTCAATCTGAGACATTTCTCACCAAATATCCACGAGTATTTCAGTTTTTAAATAACTAAATCTTCAAGAATATAGATATATTATATATATATATATATAATATATGGTGATCTATAATCACCATGACTGAAATAATTCTGCTCCACTTGTTCAATGAATCATCGATATGCGTTCGTGTTTCTATGAATTCTTCATAAACTAGGATCATGTCCTACTCATTGTTTACCGTCGTTTTCGATAACCAATGATAGATATTTCCAGAGATCCAATTTACCACATACTACAGTAGTAAGTTATTCACACGAATCGTTGTATTTATATGTTATTGATGGCGTTCGAAATAGTGACTCCTTGGCCATTTTCAACCAGAAACTTGGTCGGATGGTAGCCGTATCGATTACAAATCCAGCAGACATCTGTATGAATAAATTTATATAGGAAAATTAATGTGTCGTCCTACTTGATCGTCCGCATGTGCCTTCCAAAGTGCACCGATTAAAAAATTGGATATTGAAATATGTATCGGAAGGTTTCCAGGCGTCGAACTCTGCATGAGGAAATGTTCATATTCAACAGCCTTGTATTAGGATAAAGCAATCCTAGTCCTAGACATCGACCAGATTTCACTCACTGGTTCATCATCAACTGTCACAAAATACACCAAGTGAAACAGCCATAAGTCTCTCTCAAATCAAAACATTAGTTAACAGCTAACTGTTTTTAAGAAAATATTTTTTTTTCATTATATACACTATTGTGACTGTTGAAGTCTTGATAAAACTGTGCATTACACCTTACTGATTTCTAAAGACTGATTGTCCTTATCTAAAATTTGTTCTCGCTTCTTTCTGGTGTTATTAAACCATGCTATTTCAACGAAGCAGACCTTTTTCTAACGGCTGCAAATTTTGCTATCGATGCACCCTATAAAATGCTTTTAGAATTTAGTTATCTACTCAAAAGCAGATTTTCAAAGCAGATTAAATAACAAAACAAATGTTAGTATATGTTCGATGAAGCCAGTGATCTGGGAGTTCCGCAAAATATGATTTTCTATATCTCTAGATGCATAGCAATACCTACCGCTAGATAGAGCCGTCAAGCGAAGACATGCCTGTAGCAACGCGATTTGTGTATCATCAAGCGTTTAGACCGTATCTTGCACACCTATAAAGAGTTTATTGACTTTCTTTCATTTAAAAACTCACATCCTCATTGCTCATCTTGAGCCATCTAAACAGCGGCACCGAGACTTGTCCTAAGACGTTTAACAGAGAGTCTGCTAGGAAAACGTCTGCGTAGGAAGCTACTCTCGTGCATCGTTGATAGCATTATAATACTATATTGTACCATCGTATCCTAAATTACCACGGATAATTTGATGAAATAAGAGGAAGTCTCAGAGGATCCACAGAGGACATTCAAAATCGTATTAGGAAATGAAAATTGTTGAATTTTCCAGCGTCGGTTATTACCCTTAGCTGTGCTACATTAAAAACTAGCGCTGAATTGCTTCGCTGATATTATTGTTTTGTCTTCTCGAAAAAGGTGCGGACTACTTATAAGACCAGTGACGAGCGCATATATGAAGACGAAAAAAAAAACGCGAGTCCGTCACTGTGCATCTGTCTGTAACATGTGTTAATAAAGCAAAACTACAGTCTGTATGTCAAGCTATGTGCCGAATCTGTGTGGAAAATAGACGCTTAAATTTCCAACACAAAAATAAATCAGATTTTTTGGTCTGCAGATTCTATTATATACATATATTGTGTAACCTCTGCAGGAACAATGTGATTGCCTAAATAAATTACATGCAGCTGCATGGGATATCTTCTTTGCACCAGAGCTTCCCCTGCTCAATTTCTAACCTATTACCCTCTTGTCACAGAAAATACCTGGAAGTACCTAAAAATGAGTATATCCTAAACATGAATTGATCAGGGAATTAGACAAATCTATCCATTATTAGGTCAAAAAGTATCGATGAGCCAAGCCAAACTGAAAATTATCCTCCAAAACTGGCACATTATTTTCAAAGCTGTGAATTGAGATTGTGCTAAAGGCTCTTACAGAAAAATTCGAACTCTACACACTGTGCCTGTGGCTGGAAGCTATGACACCGAAAATTTTTTTTCGCTTCTGTTTGTTCTGTTAGTAAATAATGCATATTGTATAGGCAAAGAGAAAGATTTTAGATAGAATTTGAAAAGAAAAGCCTCAAGATTGAAAAAAAAAAAACAAGCGTACTTATTTGTGATCAGCCCTCATACGTACAGTCGACTGGGGGGTATTGTGTTGTTCAGATCTTCTGTATATCTCTCTATCGCGCCTGTCTGTTTTATGGTTTTTCCTGGGCGTTCCACTCAACCTTTTGTCGTTTTTTGTAAAATTACTTCCTATCAGCGGGCACTTGATAAGTCTATTTCGTCATATTCAGACCTTTTGTGCCTAACGGATCTGAGCTCTATCCATCTATATCATAAAAATCCATCTTGCAACCAATGGGTCTGTATGTCTTGGAAATTTGTGGAGCAACCTATTAAATTGCTCTATCTAACGATAGGACTGGAGCCTGCTCGACATTCTGCCAGTCAAATATTCAAGACAGACAAATAGACGATAATATGGGAGTAGTACATTCAATTGTGAAGACAAAGTGGTAACGTACTTGCCAACCAAACGCGGGGTAATTCAGGTTCGAGATCGGATGTAGGCACATTTTATGTTGTGTCAGAGGCCAGCTTTCTGAAGCCATGCTTAATGGTAGTAGAAGACATTTATTTATCAGATGATTTTATGATTACGGTCGAGTGCTAGAAAGGTAATTCCGGGAATTTTCCAGGTAGTATGCGATCGGAAAAGGAAGTTACTGTTTTGAGCTCTCACATCAATTAAGTTCGTTACTACTATTTCAGAGGAACAGCCCTGCTTTAGTGTTAATTACTGCATCCTTAAGATTTGCTTGGTTTTATTAAAAAGCGTAGAGCACTCTGCATTATCTATGCTGCCCTGATTGATTTCCATTCGGCATGTGGCATATCTTCAAGGGCTGTTGCAATTTCTAAATTAGCCTGTGCCGCAACGTTGTCAAACATAGTCAATCTGTTTTCGTATACAAATCAGGAAAACCAGTTTCTTGCTTAACTCAATTGCGCCCCTCAGTCACACCATATGAGTGTCCCAAAGACAATTTACTGTACATCCGTTTCGTCTTTCGTATTCTTTATCTTGATGTTAGGGTTCCTCATGAAAGGGTTAAAAGTTCCACGTTCAAATGTACGCGCCTGACCCGCTATTATTTAATAACAGTCACCATTTTAAACTTAACACATTTTGGCTATTTCTAAGGCTTCCGTTTATAGATTGTGTTTCACAGGCATTCTACAGATACGTCTGTACAGCTATACAGTTTCGCAAGAAAAGCCCACTCGCTACCTCGCTGTCATTATCGCTAGGCTGTAAAGCAGCTAAGTATGACACTCCCCTCACGTGCTTAGGGACGACATTCGCTCTCATCGATCGATCCTAATGGAGAGCTGCTACTAGCCCTAAAAAGTCGGCTAGATTTTTTTGCGATTAGAAGGCTGCGTTTTGTGTATCCTTGGAAATGTCTCTAATGGAAATCTGAAAATACGGCGTCGCCTTGACTACATAAAGCCTGTTTATTTAGAAAGTATTTTTGGACTCCATATTTTATCCAGCTTCTCTCCCAACTGTACGGGCACGCCTATTCGCTGAGGAGTAGAAACAACAATTCTGTTTATCGGGGACAGGGCCTTACGGTCAAGCGTTTTACTAGTCGAAGATAATAAGAAATGCTGCCTGAAAAAGAAGTAGAGGGACGAACGGCTGTGTCACAACTTTTTTCACGCAAGTTCACAGGCTTCATCACTTACCCTGCAAAATGGCTGGTCGCCACGGCCGAAGAGACAGTAATCGCGGTTAAGCAACGCGAACAAGAGCCCGATATCGTACAATGTCTTCGCTGATTATGAACCCGCAATGTTCAGTCCCTTATTGGACCTTAATTACATTGTGCCAACATACTTTTTTCTGATGATTTGCAACAACCACCCACCGTTTCAATTGCTCTCAATTTGGCTGTCATGTCCTACAACGCGTGGTACTCGATTGTTATTTGCTTCCAAAAAAGTGGAACTCACCTTTTCTTTCCCGCTTGTCAACCTAATTCCGGAATCAACACTGCTACATTCGAATCATGGGCATGGGCACGGGTCCATGAATCTAATTCCAAGTAAAATCACAATGTTATAAAATTCAATAAAGATACTAAAATATGATTAGTATTCTTTCATTTCGTTTTTTATAACGGGGTTCACTGTAACACAAAATCCTTGTGTAGATTCTTCGATGCTGCATTCAGCTACGGCTATTGCCTTCGAGTATGAATATGTGACGACCCGATGCTTCGAATATCTCTATATAATCCATATGAATCAATGTAAAATCTTTTAATTAACCGTACATCTTTTTTACGCATATAGCGTGATGCGTATGAGGAAATATAGATCTAAGATCCGATCTTATGATGGAATGGGCTCTAACTGACATCGTGAGTTTTAAGAAAGTCAACAGGGAACGAACGTTTTTGGCTTTTTCAAGCTAGAATAGAGCTAATTGGCGATATGTTCTTAATTCTGCTTCGGGTCGTGCCCAAATTATACATCAAATTTCCGGTTGCTTCATAAGTGAACACAACGAATAGTGTCAGCTTAAGACAAACGAAATACGACATTCTCTACCTTAATCACCGACGATTGATTTTCGTTAACAGGGCAGTCTGTACCCGTCAAAGCCTCTCTATATATCTCGAGATTTACGTTTGGCATCGCCGTTCGCCGGGCAATCCCAAGCTGGCCTGTGCCCAGCGTCGAACCACAACGTGTCCTAACGACTAGAGGGTAGACGCAGTTAGCCGCTAAAACATTATCAGGACTAGCCGCTATAAGTAATTATGCCATAGGGAAGATACACCAGCTACGAATGGGTGCTTTTGCTGATGTGCTGTACACCGTGCATTTCGGGGAAATGCCTTGACGTATAGCTAGAAACGGCGCTATTTTTGTAACCATGAAAGTTTCTAATGTCTTTGTTCTCTCAGTCATAGTCGTAGTCAGACAAACCATTACCTATCACGTCGAATTACGAACCGCATGCTCCTGAATGCGTTCACGACCATTTCGTGCAATTACGAGTTGAATCAATATGCACTGCCGCGTTAATTTGAATATCTAATGACAAAGTGAACTTTAATTATATCAGAAATGATCGTATCGGTATAAAATTATAATAACATTTTTTTTTTAATTTCTAATACTAACACGGCAAAGTTGAGTCCTAGTTGAGTCAGCCAGATATATGCGGACCGATCATGAAAAGCTTTTATGTCTTTGTATTGTCTGTGTTGCTGATCTAATCCATATCTAGGCTGAATCATTCCGCAGGCTATCTTATGGCAGATTTCGGTTCGGTAAACTTGTCTTTCAAGAGAAATACATCCGTAAAAGCAGCGAGATATCGCAGCCTATGAGACGCCCTCTATAAGACTATAGACCCAACCACTCTAATATACGTACGCCTAAAACGTATTTACGAGACAACTACCGCACTTTCTTTTTCAGTTCTGTACATTTTCGAACTTTATAATAGATAAAGTTTTTAGACGCAAATTCCAAAATTGTTCTTTTCCCAGTTCCGTGTGTTTCTCAGTTAAAGCTACCAAATGTCTGTTGGCTTGGGGCTTATAAGGCAAGGCAGACCAGAAGCACGCTGTCCGCTGCCGAAAGGGAAAGTCTTCGTCTATTGGCCACACCCGTTGACGTCACTAGAATTCTCGACTCATTTAGACTAAACTTTAGGACTTCGAGATTATTCCGACGACTACTGTTGTT
The DNA here is from genome assembly GCF_002532875.2 of Varroa jacobsoni. Taxonomy (NCBI): domain Eukaryota; kingdom Metazoa; phylum Arthropoda; class Arachnida; order Mesostigmata; family Varroidae; genus Varroa; species Varroa jacobsoni. The sequence goes on from NW_019212977.1 coordinate 304,490, forward strand.
GTTGTCGTCATTACGGTTGGTGGTGAGACGCCAGCGACGCCATCTTGTCTCATACAGAGTGGCAGCAGAAAGTATGATTGTTCCTTATTCATTCTTCGAGGGGGGGGGGGGGGTAGGTAAAAATTGTATATATTTGTCTAATAATTTAGTAATATTGTAGTAATTGTGTAATAATAGAGAATTTCTTGATGTACTATAAATAGTACTAATCTTCGCATTATATTGTTAGATCGTATTTTATAGTAAGTCAGTGTAAATCATGTTTAGAATTATGCTTATAATCATTTCATAGTCCGACCGAAAGTTACTGTCTGTAAATAATTTACTTTCTATCGGAATGAAGTTTCGACGTGTTAAAAATCAAACGACCCTTACAAGACTCCTACGTGCTCCTAGCTCAAGGACTTTATATTTGATAAACGAGTTTGCATAACCGTCCGATCACTTGCGAAACCTTCAATCAATACCGTACGGGAGTGACCAAACCCCAGCTGTCAACGTTCTTGCACCGAGTGTTAAAAAGTCTCGTGTTACGGTGGATTTTTACCAACCACACCGAGCTGTCTACTTTAATTCCCTGCAGCGATTTCCAAGTTGAGATACCCGAATCGTGCCCGTGCCGTGAACTCGCTAGACTTCCTAAAGTGAAAGCCTACCACAAGCCAGTAGTTGTCATGATAGTGAAAAGGGCTGGCGGTAAAACCTGCCAACCGAGGTGATCCACACCGTTGGCAAAGCTGCGTTGGCGTAATCCGAAGGTAAACAGATTCTCTAAGGGACCCTTTTGAACGGGGATACTTGTTGCTAGAGTGACTTAGTAACCCTGTGGTGCGCGGATGACCTTGTAGCTCGGCTAAAGGATACCTCACTTTTCTACGACCATAATCTAATCAGGCAAACTCCCTCAGATCCCTAAACCCGCAGAATTGTGACCGAACCTTCGCGACAGCCAAGCCACTCACGGTTGAGGCACAGTAGTATTCGAGTGATTCGATTCATTCCGCGGGTGAAACGGCAATCATCACCCGCCGACGTAGACAAGTTGATTGCCTCTATACTACAACGACGAAACAGACCAGTATCGTATTTAACCTATAAGATGAAAACGACGGCAGAATCGAGCTTGAAAAGGTCGTCAAAGCTTAGTTAGTTACGGAGAAATCGCGTTTCTCGCACTAAAGGGTTTCGTAGATAAGTGGTCGTGTATTCTATCATTGCGGGTGATGGTACCATCGAGCGTGCTTTTTCAATCTGGGTGTAGGGGGTCTCATTCGGAACTAACGCAGGCGACGCGAGTGGTCTGTCATCAAACGCCAATAAATATGCAGCAAAGAACAAAAGTCATGTAGTGAAACTTTACCTACTTGTGTCGACATGCAAAACAGCGCAACTAGGTTTTGCCTATTTAGGAGACGCACTTGGGCGCCAGGAAAGATCCTCAAGAGGAGGAGCCACGGGACCACAATCATTACAGATAAACGGTTACGAGCTGACTGACTAGAAAATTAACTTAGCTGGGTGGCGTTGTGACTAACCTCCATAACGCGCCCTGCAAAGAAACGTGCCATCGAGCAAGATGGCATATCATCTTCAAGCAACAGAGGCGTTTTCCAGTTTGTGAATGTGCATAGTGTGATCAGTGACAGAGCGTATTCATTTCGCGATCATTATGCATCCATGTATTTTGTTTTAAAAAAGTCGGCTTGACGTTGCTATTACTGGAAGTCCGTCCATGAGCGCCCTGCTTATGACGGCGGCAACTTCAACTATACATCAGCATTAATCATGTCGGCGTCAGTTTCCACTGTTTGTAACGACAAATGTATACCACTCAATGTGTTCCTTTATAACGAACATAACATTCAGATTCGTTATGATGTCGGTTAGTTTCCCAGCTTGCGCGTCTCCGGCAGCGAAAGGCTTAGAATGAAGTCCTTACAGGATTTGCATGAGTTGTTTTCGTTTCAACAGCAGCCTTGATAGCGATAGGAACATCTAGATCTGTATCGTGCCTATTTTGACGACACTAGCGTCAAGTCAATAATGTGTTCGTGGCTCTCGAACAACTTTTGATGATACCGTTTACAGATAGAGGTCGGTACTGAGGTTGTCTTGAGGCTTATCTTCCCTGAGGTCCAGGCAGCACGACTAAACAACCCTTTTAGTTCAGCCTGTTGCTTTGCGGTTGTATCTAGGACCGCATAAGATAAGAAGCGTTCTTGGTTAGTGGAAGCGATCGGCATCGAGAATTCATCATACGGATTCCATGGGACCGTAATGCACCTACAATGACTCGCCTGGTTAAGCCACTCATTCTGCGTCACCACCGCACGAATACGTACTTCGGAGTGCTGAGGTTTTTGCTGCCGGAGGCACGCAAGCTGGGGATCCGGGAGATAGCTGGCGTCATAACGAGCGTGAGTATGTCCGTTATAAAGGAACACACTGACTGGTATACGCTTCTAGCCACACGTAACGTATTCCGTTGTGATTAACGTCGTTTAATCTGCGATTCGTCGTTGCTTGAAAGTCACGTCGGGTCATTAAGGTCGTAACAAATACATTGCGAGGAAAACATTCCGTAGTGCACTTAATACGCGTGGAATATTACTTTCTTTTACCACACGCTGAGACGATCCAGTACTTGGATTTGTTAGTTCCGGTGAGGTAAACATCATGGGAGACGCTCGGTACACTTTCAGAACCTAGGCTTCGAGATAATAACTAATGTCACCTGTATACCCCACGACACGTTGAGTTAGCAAACAACAACAGACTCGCACTCGCTTCATATGTTTGGTGAAACATCTGAGAGCGCACGCGGTTAACGTTTATCTCCAGATTGCAAATATAGGAGGCATTACGTTGCCACGTTTGTAACTCATGACCGCATTGTTATTTGCGAGACTCCGCGTTTGGCGATCAAGGCTAAGCAGATTTTCACACACTACACAGGTTCGACTGTCACCCATTACTGGGGCATATTGGAGCGACCTACCCGCTATAAAGTTTTAGCTTGTAACCGTGTTTCACAGTCAGTGCCTTTCGTCAGCGAATGAATGGTTCTACGACCTGTTTACTTACAAAATCAGAAAATAATCGACAGTAAGCATCAAGGGGTAGTCATGCCCAGGCGTGCATTAACTGGGCAAGCAGTCAAGACAGGGCTACTAGAATCGTGGGCAACGTTCTAACATTTGCGCTCAGATCATGTCGGAAATTAATGCCAAACTAAGCCGTATTATGCGCACTATCTGTTTTATTATTAACAGGTTGGTTGGGTACTCCTGGCGTAAGTATTTCGCTGACAAAATACCTGCAGTCAAAATTGGAGGGTGACAGTTTAGTCGAGATCACTTCTTCCTTCACTCAGGTCCTTGATAGCGATGAGCTACTACGAACCCAGATATGGCTCACGAATAAGTCGCATTTTAGCCTTAATGAGCAACATTTGTGGTTGTATATACTCGCATCTACAGAGGAATGATGTAACAGAACGATCTTCACTGGCACAATTATGCGCAAGAAGAGAGAACTGTAGCGTTAGGTAAAAAATAAAAAACAAACAATTGTCCTCCTTCTTTGCTTCAAAAAACTGTAAGAACAGATTTCAGGTTCCAAAAGAAATAAAGAAATGCGGACATTATAGTGATGTACATAATTGTTTTCGTCAATCCCACGCTCAGGATCATCTGGTGGGCTAATATAAAAGAATTCTTATGGTCTGGTCGTACGTAAATGCATTCATCCATACTCCGAGAAATCACTAGGGTTGTTCTGCATTTACTGCTAGGCTAACCAGGTCCCACTTCGCTACCTCCAAGTGTGGCAGGTCATCCGGTTCTCTGGCACTGATTTTAGCTTGCTTCATGTCAGCCGTTTACTTAGGATTGGCCCATAGATACGGGCTCCTACTAAAGGCTTATTAGTATTGTGAAGGGTGCGCCCGGGAACATGCTTACGCGTGGCCTCGTTGGTTATGAAGTGCTACGGAGAATTTTTCGGGTTCGCCACCGTTATCAGTGATTGTTCACGCACTTTACCGCTAGCAACGTCAGCATAGCGTCAAACAAGGCCGGCGCTCAGCTGGGTTACTATGTTTCATGGCCTGTACCCCACTGGGACGAGAATCATTAAGCCAGCGTCCACTGCACAGCTGCATCAGATATTATAACACAGTAGTTACTTTCAATGTTTGTCCGTACTCAAGGATCGCGAGTACATGCTAGAACTGCTGGATGGGGGTGGATGTTAAGAGGAGGTAAAGGTCGGTCGCGACTGCGGACCACGACAATCAGCTTCGTTTATGATAGAATCTCAATCAAATTTTAGATCAGCACGAAAAAAGAAATTGCGATTATAGGCAAATGTGACGCCGCGTAGCTTAATTCTGCCCTCTCAAAATTTTAATAATAGGGCTCTCGGCTAAGATTTGACCATGTAGTCTTTCCAGTTCTACTCAATTACTCGCCAAAAGTTCAACAAAAACCAAAACATTTGAGTAGATTGTCGGTTTAAGCAAGCGTTAAATGCTAATTCCCTGAAGACTTTTGCTGTTGGCTAGTTTTCCCATTTTTTTTTTGCAGAAATAGCATTTGTCTGTAACTTTATTCTCATGGAAGCGTCACGGAATTTTTGCCTTAAGCAAGTACTGAAAACTGGATTATTATACAGTAAATATCTTTGAGCTCAGACAGTTTTTATCGGCATCCATCTATTAAATTAGCTTTTTTCTGTGACCTTATTCTTATAGAAGCATCTGCGCCGTTCACGGCAAGCCGAGAGCTTCTAGACGTGTACATCTATCTTAAGCCCTTATTTTTTAAGTATCTTCCCTGTAACCTGTGCACTGCGTCAGTATTGTTTTCATTAATGCTTCGCAATACATACAATTCCGCATACTTTTTTAATTATCACCGTATTATAAAAACAGTACACATATATATTATTTCTTCGATTACTTTAAGTCAATAACGTATTAATTAGCTACTGTTTCAACTACAATTATAGAGAGGCCTTACGTTATAGAGAGAAAATCCGAATTCTAATTGGTAGAGGCCAGAATCCGCCCATTTTAGAACGTGAAGTCGTTATCGAGCGAGAAATTATGTGCCGCGTGCACCTTTGTACTTTTATCAGTGGGGAATCAAAGACGTTTGTATGTGGGCAAACGTAACTGTTCTACCCGTATTGAGAAAAGTGTCACCCATTCTGTGGTGATGGTCCGCGTAAATTTTTCATAAGGAATCTGTCAAGAGTTGAGATTCCTTCATGGCTTGTTATACCTGAGAACAATACAAATTAACAATATCAGTATATAAGATATAACAATAAGAATAATGTTGGCATTTTCTCGATCAGGCTCATCCTGCACTATCAGACAACGTGCCTGGTGTGGTGGAAATTAGAATAGAGATTTAAATTTTATGCAGGGACCTGGTTGACATCAAGAGCGACTCGCATCCAAACTAAGAGTATTTCATTTGAAGGTGAACGCTGTAGGAGGGCCTTGTCAGCGTTAACTTCGTTCGGCTGTTACTCGTCGGGTGTATAAGCAAAGCCCTTCCAACTGAGTAAGTCATATCGATTCCTTGAAGCTTCAATGTAACAATAATTGAATAAACAAAGCAATGGCTATTAGATCAATTATCGCCCAGGCTCTGCTTATGGTCTCAGCTAGAACAACTTCGGCATGGACGGTAAGCAACCTAATCAACTAATTAAACCCCTAATATTTCCATATCTCCAAAACAACTGCTTATCTATATGGCTATATTGAACACCATAAGAAGTCCAATATTACGAGAATATGGTCTAGGCATCCATTATAATTTCAAGCCCGGGTTGTAAATCATTTAACACCCTCCTGTGTTACAACAGTACGACAGTATTTTCTGACTGGAGAGTGAATCATACCATACCCTTCCGGCTCTTGCAGACAGAATTTTGTCTGACGTTTTCGATTTGCCTGTAACCTTGGTATATCAGGAACGGATGGGCCAGAAATATTCACAGATAACTAATTCTGTTAGTAAAGGTAACTCAGTAAACGGCGTCCTGAAAGATAGCCGTCTGAGGTAACACTGAAACAGTTCCGCACAACTGACAACATTTATTCGGCAACAGCAATAAAAGTTTCCAGGTTCAGTCAACCGTTTTCGTGTCTCACCGACCTTCATACCCAGAGTTACTTTATCATCCTTCAAACATAACTTGTAACCAGTATAATCTACAGCTTAATTAGGGTTACTCTGGTGCTTCGGATTATTCCGCTATTCTATCAGCGTAGCAATATTCCTTTTCTAAATTGAATGTTCTTGTAACTCGTTGTTTTTGTATCATGTTGTTAAAAGTCACGTATTCGAATCCTTACATCTGCGTAGAAAACTTTTCGTAATCATCTTATAGGAAGCTATCTATTTACATAATAAAAACGATGGCTGTGATTTCAAATAGTAGATACGTAAGTCACTTTAAAAAGGATAAATGACTCTTACAAAATAATACATGCTAGAAGGTACTGTTCATGCCAGACCGATACTAGCGACCGCGCACACCTAATGAGTTACATAGCATGGGTGAGAAAAGATTCCAGAGTCGCAAAGTGTAAGGCAATCCAAGCCGAAGTATTGTTGACGACCAAGCACTTTCATATTTGCGAACAAATGACCAAGATACATTTTTCAAATCAACCTTTTCTTTTACTATCGAGGTTGAGGGCAAATGCATTATGTACTTTACATGTACTTTATCGTGTTTGTCTGGTGTTGTGCGACTCTCATGCACTAAACCCAGCACCCATCGAAAACTTGAGCTATGTTTCTGGAAATAGTTTAATCTTACTTCGAAACCTCCAATGTCAACCTAAGTGTATTGTACTCCACCTGTGAAAAGTTGGCTTCGGGCGTGACATGTGGCGCCACTATGGCGTCGTTCATCGTTTTTGTCGAGTGTCGAGTTTACCGCTTGACGGTTCGCTGAGTTCGGAATTGTTTTGCGTTTGGCATATGAGCACGCTATGTATACTATGTGTGTACTATATGTACAAAAATTGTTTTCGGCTAAGAAAATCTGTGTGTAGTTGGAACGGCTGTGTACTGGTGTATGTGCGTGTGAGTAACTGTCTGTGTGCATGTGGGCATGAGCCAAAGGAACAGAAAAACGATGTTCACTCGTTAATGAATTTAGGGATGTTCGTGAATACGAAAAGAGTTGTTTCTTAGTCAAATGTTTGGAATGCCTTATAGCTTCTGATTCTGGAATCTCTTCGAAGTTCACTACAACAGGAGCTTGGTGAGGTGCACTGATTCGGGATTGTGGCTACGCAGCCCTCCTACTGTGAATTATTCTTCCACTACTCTTTGCTTTTCCAAGTGGAAAATTTCCGTAAAAATATTTTACGAGAACTTCCAGATTCAGCCACACGACCAACCTGACCTATGGTATCCACCTAGCTAGCACTGGGTCACTTCTACCAGCGCTGGTACCGCCTAAGGCGAAAACGAAGCTGGTATCATAGACCAACTTTATGTAAGTCTTACGGTGGAAAAAATATGAGGCGTTCGAGAAATTCGTCCGGAGTTTCTCGCAACTCATGATCTAGTAATTGGTCGCGGAAATAGCAAGCAAACGGTTGCATATTGACCAGTTCAATCGCCTCTTTGTTCGAAAGCAGAATGGCGGTGACTCTCATCGTTGTTGTCACCCACTGAATTAATTGAGGAAGACGAAGAAAATTCGTTTATTTTTTTGGAATTTGCCTACGAACTTCGTTGACATTCGAATGAACGGAACGCCCGAACTGCCTCTAAGTGTTTCTATAGGCGTGTTGATGGCTATGGCTGTTAAAGATTGAGTACCGAGACTTCGCGATGGTAATTTCGTGTACGTTATCTCGTCACCAAAATACAAGGCGTCAATGATGGTCAAAGGTATCCAGTGGAGAAACGCATACAGCATAGTTACAACGAATCTTCGCTTCTCCTATTTGTTACAACAGCCTGGCAATTAACTAGTGCTTACTAAAGTTAGGCTGTTACAACTGTTACCTTCTAGATTCTGTCTGTTAGCCTGATCAGGGCTGACAAAAATATTCTTTCTTTTGCAGACCTTTTACTTAGTAACGTTGAAATGTGAGACTGTCATAACACAGAGGTTTCAAGGAAAAGTTCCGTATCATTACATACCACCTGTTGAAAGGCTCAGTTGTGTTCCTACACTAACGAGAATTTTCACAGACAGGAAAGGACAGCTATTCGGCTTACATACAAAGGCACACTTTGCCTGACGAAAGACGGTTCAGGATAGGTGCCTACACCAAGTTGGTTATTAAAGAATGTATTTATGCAATTCCTTACCTCTTAAATAAATGCTATAAAAAAAGTTCCACGTCCTAAGCTAAGTGTCTACATTTGGCTTTCAACGTCCGTTTAAGATAGAATTGGCTAACGTCGTTCATAGGGTACATGGATTTTCCTAGTGATATCATTCACTGTGAAACTCGTACTTTCAAACGGATTACAATACCTTGCGTGTTAATGTTAACATAACAAGCCTCGTGCGGACATCGACTTCGTTGCCATACCTGACGAGCTGCGCCGACTGACCGTTACGCACCTTGCGCTAGATCCAACATTGTGTTTTTATGCGCCGTACGGATGATTGTTTGAAGCAGCAAATAATTTTTGGTTTCGAAAAAACAGTTATTGTATTGGGCTACGTTCATATCGCGATGCTGACATAAACTGAAGTTCATAGCAAAAACATCAATGAGAGCAAATAGTGTGTGGTTGATATTGCCGGCTCCAATAAAGTAAAAAAAGCTATGTCTATTGTAAAAATAGAAAAAGAGATATACATGTCTGTTATAAAGTTGCGACTGCTCATCCCACACAGATATTAATCGCGTGTTTAGGGGCTGTAGAAAATTTTAATTGGAAACTCCGCCTAAAATTTCTACTCGTATCTACGCAAAAACTGACGTTTATCATGAGCGAACCCGATCTGGATTCGGAGCTTTTTCGAAGTGCAAAAACGCGTCTAGAATCGATGTGGCAAAAAGGTTGAAACGAATCCGAATTTCATACACAAGTTAATAAAAAAAAAAGAAAAACTTCATAAAATGGTCGATACAGTACGGGAATTGTCGAATCTAGGTGGCCTGGCGATGGCACTATCAAAAACAACCCGCACGATGCTGCGTTTCGTGTTAGAAACTTTCGAAACTTCTCGACTCGGATAACAAGAAGGTTCAAGATGCCGTATATGTGGCTTAAGTAACTGTTTAGTACATGTTTAGCAAGGTATGTGTATTCGACTCACACTAAGTAGATATTCTGCTCGCGGATGACCACAGATATTTAGGCCTAGATGAACATAGAGTGCTCGCTCTTGTTAGCTATCTCAATATAGCAGATGTAGTAAAATTACTCGAGTTCGCCGAAATGCATCAGTACTGCTCGCCACGCTGACTTTTAGCACGAACGCTCAGATGGCTGAGGGGATTTTCTTTGGCGTGCTCAAAGATCTGCTTACGCACATCACAAACGTCAGTGTTTTTTGAGCGTACTAAGAACGTTGGCCTTGTGCAGCGACAAAGACCGCAACACATTGATCACAAAAGGTATCTTCGAGGCTCTTTGGAAATGGTTTGCTCATTCGGTTGGCAATTACATTTATCAGTCGAGATGACGGCTCGCCTTCAGAAGCCAGGATTTCAGCTAGTCTCCTTTTGCTGTCAGGAGCCGCTGTCATAGTGGAGTTGTCCCAGTTGGACGACGTGTACATGGCAATATATTGAATTTGATAAGAAGCTTGTTAATGATTTGATTTATTGCTCTGATTCGAATAGCTAGTAAACAATATCTGTGAGAAATAGGACAAGGCCAAGAAGGGCAACAGCTACAGCATCAGATGAACGACCTTATACGATCTATAATTAATATGGTATCCACCATAAGCAGCCCTCCGGAAACCATTGGCCTTGAGAACGGCGAGATTGCTTCCACAAATTCTATGATCAGTTTGTGTTGACTGGACTTTAATGTTACAGTGTAACGGCTTGTTCGTCTTGGTATGGCTTCATTCATTTTGCTGGGTTGAGCACGCAAATAGCACTAAACAATCGAATCACTCTCCCGAGATTACTGGCAGGATATAGTCTATCGATTTACTGAAGCTTGCCATCGGTGAACTCCAAAGTGACAACTTGTCGGCCAATATTGTATTTTTCATTTTCGTGATCGGCGGTATCAACACGAACGTTTTGGTCAACATCCACCAACAATTTCCCAGTCTCCTTTTCGACAGTTTTTATGGCCAAGACCCTTTTGTATCCGAGGACGTGTTCAGAACGTTGTCGCTTATTGCAAAGATCACTAGAGCTCCTTCAAACCTATTCATACATTCGTTAAAATTCTTGAAGGTAGGGTAAAGGATTTGAACATTTTAACGCAAAGGCACGAAAGTGCCGATGTACACCATCTGGCTCGTGAGTTACGACAAGAGCTAACGTATTGAGCGACTAGCCAAACATGTGGCAGCCGCTTCGGCAATAAAGCCCTATTTAGATGCAGATGGACATTTGCTCCAAATCAATGCGCACAAGCGGGAAGTTTTGAAAGGAAGAGTATCTTGAACAGCAAACGGTAAGCTGATCGTATATAGTGTACTTAGTTGAACTTACTTTACAAATGAATTGTATGAACTCTAACAGACGATCCACTGAGCGCGGACAGCGGATACGATCAAAGAATATGGATAATAATAATAGTATAAAAATATGACAAATCTTTTACGGGTTAGGAATTTGCTTTTAAGGCTGCGTGGATGGACTCCACGAAGCCAAGATGAAGAACGGACAAAGTGTGTATGGACAAAATCCCAGGATTTGCCCAAATCCCAAAATTGAAGATAACCAGAATTGTTTTCATGTATTTTTTTTTCGGAAATTATCATAAACGGAAAAAGACATGAGGAGAATGCATATAATGCAGATGACAAATCTACTCCAACAATGATGTAGACAAATGAAGTCGTAAGTTCAAGCTTAACTTAGCTAATGTGTGAGACTCTATTCAAAGAGCAGCAACTCAGCAAATTTTAGACAATGTGAATACACATTCGCCTCACAACTTTGTTAAGAACATTTCGACGCGTCAGTGACCTGAATGCACACATGGCAAGCCAAGACGACAGATAAAACTCGTCTTAAGTTTTGAGAAACAAAAAAGGAAAGGTAGGAAGGAAATCGATAATTAGGCTGTGGGTATCTCTAAAATAAAACAAGCGAAATAAGTCAAAAGCAAACGGAATAAAAAGGCCAGTCTAACTGAACACTTTTTCTTTTACGTGGCGACAACTATCGAGTAGGGGTCCTTAATACTGTGTAACAAGAGCAAAAAAACGATGTAGAAAATACGACTTGCTCTAACAGTACGTATACATTACAAAATATTTTTTCGCATGAACATGTTTTTATAAAAAAATGTTCAATAATTATTAGAAAACCTATATTAAACGAGCTAAGGCGCTAGATCTCTTAGCTAAATCGCATAGGAACCTCAAAACATAATTACCAAACTATTTTGTGTATGCAGTACATGCTCCATTAGGCTCATGATAATCTGAAGTGATACATAGTTTATTACGGAACGTGTTAAGGTTTTCGTAAGTGGGTATTAAGGGTGTTAAGGTATTAAGGTTCGCTAATTCTGTCGGAATAAGGAGAGTAGCTAAACAGTCATTAGTAATGCAAAACAATTAGCCGTAATGTAACATGACTGGTTACTGTTGCTCTTATCTTCATTTACGGGAGAGTTCCGCACAGATCTGTTTACCATACAGCTAAATATTCACTTTCAGAATACTTTTGCTCATAGATTTCAGCGGAACCTATGCGCCGTGTCCTAGCTGCGGCACGCCGATCGGAGCAGTTCAGTGCTATCCATTCATGGTTTAAGATAGCCCCATAATTTTACGCGTCTATTTCCACGAATATGGCTTTCCAGATCGCGAGACATTTGCTAAAGTAAGAAATATACGATAGGTCGAAGCGTCATTTTAGGCCCTTCGTTAACAGGGACATTTTAAAGAGGAGGTAGGGTAGCCGATGTTGAGCCAAGCGGTAAAGTTCGAGAAGACGCTTAAGGTAGGTAAATGTGAGCCGATTTAGCTGTTGTAAGTTTGCAAGAAGGATATGCTCCCATATGATACTCACATAGTAGACAGCTACTGGGACTATAGTTAAAGCTATTAAATAGTTAGAGGAGACTATCTGAAGATAAGATTTTTTACGGTCGATATCGTTTCGGATTGAGTTCCTGTGTGACAAGAAACTTCTACTGTCGAAAGGAAGCGGTAGCCCACGACGAACGATAGGGCAATGTGTTCATATAAACGAGGAGCAATCCCGCGATAAAGATTGTGTGTTGGAAAAGTTTTCCAATTTTTTTGAGCTTATCGATGCCATCTTCATCAGATTCACAGGCCGAGCTTTGCCGAAATTACATGAAAACTAGCTAGAGCTTGCTGGACATGCAGAATTACGCATACAAAGCCCCTGGATTCTTCGATTAGCTGACAGCTTTTTCAACTTAGTCGAAAGACTGTAAGCAAGTAGAGTTATTTCCTTGCGCAAAATCTATGATCTGCCACGTCGATTGTTATCTGGTTTGCCTGAAGGATGGTTTTAGAATGTTCGGATTTTTTAGCGGAATCGCCCTTTTGCACGAAGTACCAGAACGACGCTTTTCGGCAGCAAATTAAAGGCTGTTTTGAAGTCTGCGGCTACAGTGAATACAAGCTACGCTTGCTTAGCCAGCGGTTTATATTCGCTGTTTAATATCGGTCACCATGGCCTTCCTTATACACCGTCAACGAATCTAGTCTTTCAGGGCTTTTCTATCAAGACGATATGGTTTGTTCAACCGTAGGCAGTTGTAATTACCATAAAGTTGGTACTACAAAATATAGGCTAGTTTCTATATGTAATTTCCATAACGATGGAATTAGGTGTAGGCAACACCTCCCCAGCAAGCTGCTTTAGAATTTCCAAACTCAAACGTCGCAAAAGGAAATTTCTTCGGGAGAAAGTATAAGTTGCAGCTTAAGGATGGTAGCAGTGGGAACATAAGCTTTCTCTTTCAGGTTAAAGGATTCCCAAACCGGAAGTCAACGTTGTTTACGTATACATCTGCAGCGAGAACGTCGATGACAAAGTTTTCGCTATGACCTACGTAGATCAACATGAATAAAAGAACAAAGGTTCAGTAGGCGAAATTCTACAGACTTTCGCGAGTCTTCAGTGTATAATTTAGGCCAACCTATGCAGGCCTGCGTTAAAATCTTTCTGATAGGTTCTTGGCGACTGGTTTGGCTGGAAATCTCATCTTTCGCCTCCTCTTTGACATTCGGAATTTCTAATTTTGGGTAAGTTTTCACCCTTCTAACAACGTTTTACGCGATCTTCTTAACGATTTCACCCTCATCATTGTAGAAGCAGTTCTCAACAAAGGCTCGGTGCCTGACGTGAAAGGAGAAAAAGAAGGGTAGATTCTCTCGCAACACGTTTCGAGTCAAAGTGTCGTTGGCTGCCTTAAAATCAACAGGAAATAGGTTTAATTCGTATCTAAGGCCTCGACCGTCAATAGTATGATCATTTTTTGAACTGCTACCCTTCACACTGCTGTAATAGTTGTTTCAACACGGATTGCAGCAGTCCTAAGATGTTCTCACCAATTGCTCGCACAATTCGTAGTGGACGCCTAGGGTTCCTCTGGGCTGCTTTGTTAGTCAGCTACATCCACCTGACTTTCGTCTTAATAACTAGTTGTGACACCTCTAATGCTATTTCCCGTTTTAGTTTCAAGATATGATTGACGAGAAACTAGTGTCCCACCATCTTGCAAATTGGTATCCAATTAATATATGCGATGTTTGAAGAGCCACTGCACGCACAGTACAGTAACATGCTGATACTGTTGCTTCTCTCTCATTGACTATACAGCACAATGAATGAAGTTTTTTTTTTACTAGCTTATCATACTGTAGATACATATCACAACACTTACATTACTTCGCGCAAGACGAGACCTGCGCACGGAACTGCTATCACTAATGTGTGTGTATATATATATATATTCCTCCAATGTAATCACTAAAATGTACAGGATTTGCTGTGAGGTATAGCTTCGCATGCTCAAAATCGAAACACAAAGAAATTATTAATACCAAATATAGTACGACCGAAGCAAAATACATTGGGACGTCTACTTTGCTTCCAAAAAATTACATTTACCCAATATTTAATATCGATTCCATACACACCATGTATCATGATTTACTAGATCATATACAGATATCTATCTCCATGTTACGAATTTTACGTCCGGTATCGCCATTCGGCATTCCATCAGACAGATTATACAGGCACCTGCAGACAGCCTGCCTACCCTTAACCCCAAAAATTGTTCCAAACATCATGGCATTAAGTAAAGAAAAAAATTTGCGAAAAAAAGTAACCGTTATTTTACAATATTGTAGGCGGTGAGCATCGTTCAACACGATGACGGAAGCTAAGGAGAGGGGGAAAGTTAGAGAGGGTACGGCGTAGAAGGAGAATGGGCGCGCAAATTCAAAAATTGCACCGTGTCGCCTCTAGCGCCACGGTTGGTGACTGTATCAGGGTTGATGTAGTCCGGTGCTTGCTTGTCACTGTAACTGCCTGCTGCTTCTTCTAGCGCCACAGCCGCTACGACGGCGGCCTAACCGACTGACGAACGGCAGCTAGAACAGCATCTATCGGGGAGAAGCAGACAGATATCTGAAGGTTGAACAGCGGTAGCCAAAGCAACAGTTGTAGATCCACCGGCTGGATTGCCTACTTGTGCTCTGACACGGAATAGCATTGACTCTTGTCGTTGATAAGACGAGTGAATTGAGCTAAAATAAAAAGGAAAGATAGTTTCAGTTTTACGAAATCTGTCCACGATCTTCGTTAGCATTTGAACGAACGAAACACTACGCTGTGGATACCTGTATGTGAGTGTATTCGTGGCTGTTAACGACGAAGAAAGCGAAAGCCTAGCGGCTATTGACCATTATTCGGTGTGAATGTTTGTGTCATCAAAGTGGAAGGTGCCAACGGAACTCTAACGGTAGGCTTTGTAGGTAAAAAGGGGATTTAAATTTTTTTATTTCGGTTTTGTATGCAGAGCAACCTTTGGCTTAAAATATGCGCCAGATTTTCAATCGCTACTGGATAACTGCCGGAGGAGTGAAGCGGGGTCGAAGTACAACACAGTAACAACAGAACTTTGTAAGGTTTCTTAGAAAAAAGTTTGCTTGGTAGGATTATCTTGTTACGTATATTTGCTAGATAATACTTTTGAGAAAATTCTCATCGTTTTTTTTAAACGTCGCTTGTCACGTGACTAGTGTTGTTTGCTGTTGTTGAACCGTTTGCGAACAATTGCGTATTATAATGCGAAGTACAAATTCATTAAATCTTTTTGACGACAATATACTTACCCCAAAGAATTGTGCTGGCAGTTGGTTTGCGAATAAATTAAGTAAGAATAGTTGGATGAAAGACGCGCACATGGGGCTAATGATATGATATACTAATTGTTACGAATATATAATAATGTTTCAGCTTTTGGGTATGGCAGTGGCATTAAGCACCGCTTCAGACGGCTGACGCTTTCGAAACGAAGTGGTCTACGCCCGGTTTCGAACTCAGACCACCACGTGTTTCCAAATTTAGTACGGATATATAATAAAAGCCATGATTTCTGCATCCGAAGCGATTTCATATGACACACCAATTAACAATTATAAGCACATTTACAAACGTAGAAAAAGTTTAAAAATTTAAGTTGGGGAGTGCTCAGTTCAGAATGCGTATACTCGAAAAGATAACACAAGTCATATGCAAGCTGTATCACATATGCATATAGGCAAAAAAGCATATTCGTAATAAAAGTAACCTTAACAAGACGATCGTGATTCAAACGCCCTCAACTTAAACGAGACTCAACTCTATTCAGTACCAACTGAATAGATATGTGCTTGCTTACTTAAAATGTCGTTGCCCATGGGGTTCAGTTGCGCGATGCTGCTGCCGTCGATTTCGATGTTTTTGCGCTTGCCGCTAATAGAAGATCCGCAGCCCCGAATAGAGGCCGTTTTAGCCCTGCTCGCCTCTGTGCATCTTTCTCGGTCTTCTACTGATCGGCAGCGGAGGGGTAAAGCGATACTCGAGGAAGAACTGAAATAGCAGTGGTTTATCGTTGCTGTGTTATAGCATAGCTATCGTTTTAACCTAACCGACTGACGGACTGCGGCTAGAATGAGTTGTCAGCATCTTTCCATCCGGAAAGGCTCCGCTCGTTCCACTCTCCGCCACGGTTAAAAGGAACCGCATTGGAGTTAACGCAACCAGCCACTGCCACTACCAATAGGAGGTGTTCTGCAGTGGTTCGTGTTTATCTATTGACCTAGCGTTGTCTCGTTTCTGCTGCTAACATTAGTCACTGCGAATTTATTCCGCATGTGTTTGTTCGCCTATGTGCAATAACCGGATCGCAGCTATTGCAACGCTTAAGGATGGTGTCGACTACGATAGCTGACACAAATACATGCTAGGTATTGAAGCAACAAAGGGAGAAGATGATTACATGTGTAACTTAATTATGGTATTAAAAACGAGTATTAACTACAATGCAAGATAGCTCTAGTACTGCAACTAGTTTGATCAAATGCAGAAGCAGCGAAGTGTTGCTGAGCGATTTCGCTTTAACGCTAAGTTGAACTTTAAAAGAAACTGTCCGCAACTTTGAGGGAAACAGACATTTTGGTCAATAGATTTTTCATTGGGGCATGAAATTTATAATCCAATACACATACCTCATTATTTATAATCAAGGGTAACATTGTGTTACATCAAAGGTGAAATATGAATAGCTACTACATTATTGATGTAATCAAGATCATAATACTAAAACACATACGTATTTGTCATTCACCAGCACCAATTTCGATGATAATGTACATCACTAAAAAAAATCTGTCACAGATGGAGTTTCGTTCATAATTGTATTGTTTCCGGAATAATTTTCATCGACGCTTAAGGCGAACTACTGTTCCGTCTTTTGGTCCGCTTCAGCTGTTTTGCTCTAAAAAACAAGTCAGTGTTAGCAGCGTCCTAATTAAATTGCAGAATTCATATAAATCAAATAAAAATAAAAAGATCTGATTTTCCTCTTGCAAATTATTAACGTTGCCACTCAGCTTTAAAGCCAAAATGAGACCATGCTTTTAAGAAGTGAAGTTGCCTTAACCGATGGTATAGCTAGACACCTTTAAGATCCAACCGGTGACTGCACCAGTATTAAAAGTCTTATGTACGGTCTTCATGTTTTGCCTCATTTTATGTATCCGAAAACTATACTCAATACGAATTAATAATTTTTTATCGTTTCAAATTTTTGTTTATGGTTTTTAACGAAGTATGATTTTCATTTGGTGCTTCACAGCACTTTATCATTCGACAGTTAAACAATTTACGATGTAATGCAAAAATTAATTAGTACCCGTATCTGAATCCCATGAATAGAGAAGCGTCCATGCGGTTGTAGGTTCAGTAACTATAAAAGAAAATAAAAATATTTTTGTAGAAATTTAACTGAATTTGTTCATAATGTGACTTCCCATTGTTCTTTGGTCAGGCAGCCATATAATGTCTACGTGGCATATTCAAAGTACCAACCTAATGTCTTCTATGAGATGGAAGGACAGAGTCGCCACTCGAGCTTCAGGGTTAGTAACGTCTATACTTATACATTTACATTCAGCTATACAGCAACCCGCACACTTGTCAAGATCTTCAGTTTGTCATGCCTGAAACAGTTCAGTGGAAGATGAGACATGTCCTGGTTGGGACCTTTCCATGGGTTTGCAAAAGTCGTCCAACCAGTGTCATAATTATAACCACATATTCGTAAACATCAAAGCGCTCTCACTCAAAAATAAAAACATTCTGCGGACGTAATTATGTATTTAACTTACATTGAAGCTTTTGTCTTATAGACTTAGAAAAATCCTATATGAACATATACCAGCAAAACAAAAAACCGTTAACGCCTACTTTTCCGTGTTGAAACACTAAGAAGGCTACCTAAAAATACACACTGATGTTCCATCATCGCGTATCGCGTCGCCTGGTAAGTGAATCATCGATTGAGAGAGAGCCTTCTGGGATAAATTTTGATTGTGGAATGTGTGGATAAATCTCCGAAAATGTATTATTATTTCCCCGTTTCTGGTAATGCCATTGCAGAGCTCTGATACAAACCTGGTCACTATATATAGATAAAGATTAGAACGCTCTCAGTCTTCATCTTAAGGTCAACTTTTCAATAGAAATGTGCTATAACCTCAAACGGTTGGAGCACCTCTTTCGGCAATCTCTTACACCGTCGATGTTAAGTAGTTACCACGTAAATAGTGTTACCGCTGGCTAGACAAAAAAATCAGTAAATAATCAAGCTCCGGATTAACAGCTCAATTCAATAAAAGGAGTTTCGATATCGCAACACAATACATATAGCATTATAAAAAGAGACGATACAAGATATACGGTCTTGCACTTGTCAATTTGTTAATAATGTAAATTATATTTTTCTTATACTTTATAACAATTCTGCCTGTCTGGATAGCTTTGGCCAAATCCTATTTGAATTTTGTTTCCTTTATAGACAGTCTATGTGAATATGTTGGTTTTAGACCTCGTGACCAGAAATAGCTATTTGATGTTATTGGCAATGTGGTATAGACACGTGTGATCAAATAGTGTGTCACAACGCACTGCTTTAGTTCCAAGATCTTAGATATATTTTGTGTCCCATTGTTACCCAATTGATATCGACCCTGAATAATATTTGTCAAATGACAATTCCTGTTACTTGAGATATGTGTTTTGTTTTTTCTTGTGTTTGTAATGTAAAAGTAAAAAAAATAGTGCCCACTTTCTTGAGATGCTGTTTGAAGAGCTGTATATACCGTATAGATAAATCCAAAGTAACTGGACGTCAATGAACATCTTTTCAAGAACCCTTACTTACGAAAAAAATATTGCTGCTTGTTGAAATTAAGATTTGGCAGTAATCGTAGGTGTATTACATAAAAATTTGAATACTAATATATATATATACATGACCAGAACGGCTAATACCACCCCTTGTTATAAAGAGGTTCTAAAACACATTTGTGGAGCAATAGCCGCCACTCAAGATCAATCTAATCAATAACTATTTAGTAAATAACTCATTCGTGAGGATTATAAACACAGACCCGACGGTGGCTCATCTCGTTTAGAATATGTTCTATACCTGCAGAAAAATGCTATTTCATAGCATTTAAAACTAAGGTTACTCAAGAAATCGCTCGCGTATGTAAGCCCGGTTTTTTCAGATTGCATTACACGAAATTGAAGCAGCAATGATGAACGAAATCTTCTAGGACTCTTGCTGAGCGCAGATTTTAACGGCATCCCAATTAAGCCAAAAGTAATTTGCTCAACGTAGAAACAAAAAAACGTATTTCGTAAATTTCATGCCTTTTTAAAGGCGTAAAACAACACCATGGCGCATCAAACAATATCGCCTGACTTTCTGTGTTTCGTCTGCTATATTCTAAGACAAACTGTTCAAGCTTTCGTGCCAAGCTAATTTCAACGCTTCTATGACTACAAATGATCGGAGCATGTTGATTCTATCCCAATTTGCTAGACGTTCGCCCGCTTGTTTGAGTCATCTCATTCACCCAGGTCTACCATTATTCACTAGTCTCGTAGAACTCAGAGCACTTGTAGCAGCAGCTTCATCGGCGGACGCATGGTTAAAACATGGAAAACGATATTTGCGAAACCTCGTCTCTGAATTTGAACTGTAAATGGGCGGTCTAGAGATAGAAGAAGACTAGGAAAAAAGAAGTTGTACCAAAGATGAAACGCTTGATAAAATCGTTATTGCCTTGTGGCTGATCTTTGGTGCCAGCCATCAATAATTACCACTGCCCATCGTGGGAATACTCGCCTTTTTGTGCTCCACTAGCTCTAGTGTCGATAGTATGTACGTTTGCTAACGTTTGTGCATTCGACCAAGCAACGCTGTGGCGGTGGCTGTTGTTCCTTGGTGGAGCAATGACGCGAAATCGTGGGTCAAACGAATCAATATAACCTCGGAGTTGATACGATACAAGCCATGAGTAGTGGTAGGCCGCTTCGTAGAAGGGCCAACACCCGATATGAAAAGGAAAGTTGGGGAACAGCAAGCTCGAAACCAAGAGAACAAGTCGGGTCATACAAACCAACACTATACACGGTCAAAGAAATATTGAAGTATTCATCTATGCATACTAAAACAGAGCCACGCGCGAATATCGCATTGACTAACTGATTCTTAAAATCAAACGATTTCAGTCTAAATAAGTATATTAAGCTTTTAGGTTTCTGCTAGCTATAAAAATAGCGGGTCTATTTGTGCCTCTGTTCCGTTCAGAAAAATATTATTGGAATACGTAACTGTTAACAAATACCTATGATCGATTATTGCTCAACAGATGACGATTCAACAAGAGATCGGCTTCGCGAAGCATTTGCCCTCGCAGCTACATCGTAAAGCAGCAAAGAAAGGGTTTGATTTTAATTTGATGGTTGTTGGAGAGTCAGGCCTTGGGAAGAGCACGCTGATTAACTCGCTTTTCATGACAGATCTCTACGATGGCAGGTAAAACAAAATACAATGTCTATCTTGTTATTATTACAAGTTCCATATTCGACTCAAATAGGAATACTATAGGTACACGAACCTGTCTGAGACTGCTAGTAAAATTCAACACAAGTAGGACTCAATATCAAAAAGCACTACAAGATTTTTATTTGTAAATGCCCTTCCAAGCCCTTTCATGCTTGTATATCCCCTTTTTTTTAATACTTCCTATAACAATAAAATAGTCGATAACTTACCGTATCTTAACATGTCTTGTTGTGCCACATTTCCGGAACTAAAGACACCTCAGTCAAACCTCTACTATTATAATTTTAATCTCTATTATAGACGTATCCCTGATGCTGTCGACATGGGTCATGGCAATACAGTCAAAGTGGAAGCAAATACGGTGGAAATCGATGAACATGGAGTGAAAGTTCGGCTGACTGTTATCGACACGCCTGGCTTTGGAGACCGCTTAAATAATGATCATTCGTTCGAGCCCATCATGCGATACATCGACGAGCAGTACAACAGGTGAGAACTGAGAAAAAGCTTATGATTATATGTGTTTATCTATATGCTCACGTTTGCGTTATTTGAATGACAACTTTGAGTGAATGACAACTTAACATACTATAACTGTACACATGATATGAAGAACAGCAAATATGAAACAATGGGTCTTTATTGCAATTACGGCACTTTACTAGTGAAGAAAAACTAAAAATATTGATTCTTATGTAATATCGTGCAAGATCAAGGCATAATACCATATTGTGGAAGCTTCAAAACTTTGATTTAATAATCACAACTTTTACCCAACGGCCTAATTTTACTAATGAGTTATGTAACAGCGGTATCAGTTTAAAATGTATAGCGATTCATAGCAGTATAAATTTTGTTGCTGGCGATGCTTTCGTTGTTTTGATTAGCTACCTGTGCAAGGAGAGCGGAATTCACCGAAAGAACATCATCGACAACCGAGTACATTGCGTACTATATTTTGTATCATCCCTCGGCCGCGGCCTCAAACCTCTTGACATTGAGTTCATGAAAGCTCTGCAGCATAAGGTATGATGATAAAGAACTTTAAGGACAAGGCGCGATTTCCAACAATCAATACGAACATTTCTCTCTCATCTATGTCAGTTGCTTTTGTAAGGCAGAAATTATTTGCGCGTTCTTAACAATAATATCTGTATATTCGGTTAGTACTCTACAAACTTGAGGGCTCACGATATGCTGTATACTTTAATTTCGTTAAAAAAATGTCAGGGGTCGTCAAAAAAAAACAGGTGTCAAGGGTTATTTAAACTTCTGTGCCGTTTCTAACCTCCATAAGAGTAGCAACAAGGTAATCCTGAGAAGAAATAAGGGAATAATTGTTACAATCGCAAAACATGTATGTACGTGCTTGAAGAATGCATGAATAAGCTTGCAAGAGCAAATTTTCTCAACATGAACTTTTGAAAACTTGATTACTCATAAAACCCGATAATTTAGCCTTAAAAGCGTTAGCGCTTTCCATAATAGCGACAACTTCGATAACAATAATAAATTATTGTCGTTTATCTTTACTTTCCTTAGGTAAACATTATTCCGCTGATAGCAAAAGCAGATTCACTGACTGCGAAAGAATGCGAGGCTTTGAAAGATATTGTCCGCCAGCAGGTGATAGAGCATAGCATTCAGTGAGTATAAAAGATTTCATCAGTTTATACACGCGTATTTATGATATGCAGGTCCTTAGACGACTGAACCTCTTATTCCAAATAGAGATCGTTCATTTAGGCCTCAGTATCGACGTATATAAAACTACTACACTTGCGGGATCAAATTAAAAAAAAAAACATGAATATTTTTAAGGGAATGAGCGCAAGGGCGTATATTAAAACAAAAGATCGATTTCTATATTGTGGATTTGCTTAGATCCTATCTTTTCGAATTCATAGGCAAACCCTAGTGATATTGATATGTAAAACAGTTGTCAGGCCATTGAAGAAATACAGAACCTTCCCATTTGAACTCTGCTGATGCACTGACTCTGCGTTCTAGGATCTACGATCTGATGCCATTGGATGATGACCCATCGCTCGAGGATCCCGAATACGTAAACGAGATCAATCAGCTACGTGAAAGTTTTCCCTTGGCTGTTTGCGCCTCGCTGGATATCCAAGAGGTGAATGGGAAAAAGGTTCGGGCCCGTAGATACGCTTGGGGCTGCGTCGAGATCGACAACGAGGTCCATTGCGATTTTCAAAAGCTCAAAACGATCATAATAAATCATCTCGAAGACATGATTGAAAGGACGGAAACGGTAAATTAAGTTTCATTAATTGAAAATGATATTACTTCAGTTAATTGGAAGGATTGAAAGCGTGAAGCCAATGGCTTTTATCAAAATGAGTATGAAAGTTTGCAACGACACCGATAACGGATAATGTATGCGACGCACAGCATCTTTTTGAAAATCGCTAACACAGCGTATATTGTTCAAATTTAACAGTTACGGCGGACTTTCAGCAAAGGTCTAGTTCTTTAACGGAAGGACATTCCATTCGTGCTAGATATGGTTGTACACGGCACCCGTACTATATATGCTCATCGTACATGTTTTGCTTTCCACACTTTCCCCAACCGTTTCACAGGTACATTACGAAAACTATCGCGTCCAATGCCTTATGAATAAAGGCCTCAAGCAGCCAGACAAGGAGATCCTCGTATTGCCGTCAGATGACGCTTTACAGAAGGAAAAGGAACTGCAGGACAAGGATAGGCAGTTACGCGAGATGCAACGCCAAATTGAGGCTATGCGTTTTGAAATGGCAAAACAAGCTTCGAGAAATAACCTCGATTCATCGTCGAATGTCACTGCTTCAAGCGGTGAAGAGAAGGACTAACGAGGGATCACCTCTTGTGCGTGAACTCGGAAAAGCCGTTTCATTCATCAAATTGAAAATGGAAACTGTTGATATGTTAGAATCCTGATGGCCTTTGCGAATGAATCATGCTTCGAATTCCAGTTAAGAGCTATTGGATATAACAGGTCATATTCATTTGCCCGTCGCTTTTGCCCTCAACCGGCATAGCACAAAGCCTGGGGCGGCCTTTTCGGAAAAAAACAATGGGTTATCACGGGAGTTAAAGAGACTATTTAACAAATGGCAACATCGCCATAAACGTAAGAAAATTCTAAACGGATCAACATATATTTACCATTATTCTCTTTGCCGGCGATTTCGTGATTCTTCTCTTGCGAATGTTCTAACTGCACGTTTCGCTCCAGACGTTTTTGAATGTTAAGCGTACTGAAAAGTCGTTGAAGTTTTCAAATATAGTAAGCTTGATATTGAGCCCCCTGAGTATGTCCTGAAAATGTTAACACACGCGAGACGATGTGTAGATCAGTATGGTTAACTTGCGTAGATATATGACTATAAAAGCCTTCGACACTCATGAAAGTGAATTTCATTTTTACAATTTAATCAAAGGCTGATTAAAGTGTACTAGTTAAAATTTGCAGACGAAATCGTTTTTGTTCTGAGTTTTATCTAGTTCATTTTCGAAAAAAAATTATTTTTCAAGCGAAGTTTTTTTAGGTCACCAAGAATTGTTGAAGTTTCGTTAGAAAAAGCTGAGGTTCCTAGACGCCACCCGGATATCTGACGACCTACCGTATATCTTATAATGCCCTTTTATGCAACATAAGAACTATGCTAAACTGTGCTGACGACAGACAGGCCATTCATGGGAAGACGCACCAATTTCGCCTGCCCCTGACGAAACGGCCAACAAAATATTTCTCTTCGATGCATTAAGCAAATGAGTGCTGGGTTTGTCTAAACTTAATAAAAAAAAATTAGGCGTATCCTAAATATGGTTTATTCACTCTCGATGAATTATTTAAACAAGTCAGTGCACAATGAAAATTACATGCGCTCTCAAGATTCAGTTTGAGTCACCGACCAGATGAAGGAGCGACATTGAACAGGAGAGAAAGCGACTTTATTATCACGCCCGAATCGAGGCACAGCTATTAAGAGCCAATAATGTGTTTGTTCGACAATGACGCATGATGTCATCGGCATTTTTTAATTACGGCCTAGAGCGAGGAAAGCAGGACTAAGCGATGGATTCCATATTCTCTAAACTTGTGTCCGTTTAATTTCGCTTGTTATCCTACCTTAGAGAAACTAATAGGTGGCATAGCGTCCTCTCTTTTTGACCCTCTTAAACAGGGTATCGACAACACGATTAAATATACCAATCACAATCTATATTCCCCTATTTATAGTTTCCAAACTTTTCAGGTGTCATTAATTCCTAAATAATAAAAGGGAATAAAACGATGTACCGAAATATCGTAGCTTTATCTCGTATGGTTTAAAAGTTACAAACTTTTTCGACCGCTAGATAGCACCGGGCAATTTAATACAATTATTCTATTAACGATGCATATATGGAATTGTTGTACACCATATGATGTAGATTTTTATCATACGGAATACGTTTGCAGCATTCTAAGCTTAGTTAAATAAGGCGTGTTCAAAGCACAAAAGAATAGGTCGAAACCTCTGAGCACAGGTATATACTCACTATGTTTACACACGAAGTCGAAACCCTACACCATAATCGTTGATGCTATCTAAATCAATAAGTGTACAACATTTTGAATTCGTGCTTGGAACCAGAAAGATAGAATATCAAAGAACATTATATCAAGAATATGCTGTTATTTCCATTTGGTGTAGAGTCAGTTCCTATTTGGCCTGGCTTTTTATTTAGCCTCCACTAATAAGGTGACATGAAGAAATGCATATTCGGTTTCGTTATTGATTCGGTGCAAGGGCAAAGAAATAGTCGTTAAAGTATTAATATATTTACTTATTTACAAGAGTTTATTTAAGGCTAAAATAGTTACTCGGCACTGAATTACGCAAATTATATAGCCTGCGTAATCACTACGACTAAGACCAATTAGGTGGACTGCATTGCACTGGCAGCGTTTAAAACTTTCGGCTCGACATGAAGATGCCGGAGAATGCGGGGTGACCGAAAATCATATTCATATAACCCTGGAACCTCTTTGCACAGGCCGGCATATGCATCACAAATTTTTGAATAATCTTCAACACTAATAACGACTGGAGGGCATGTTGGGTCAACGTCAGACCTCTGAAGCAATTCTTGTGCCAGCTCATTCTGGAGGTTTTCCGGTATGAGATTTTTTATCAGAATCTTAAGAGTTTTGCGCTTTTGGTTGAATAAACATCGAAGCACTTTTTCAACTAAGTCAAATGGCTGTCGGAATATTGGTTGAACCCGTGGTACAAATCGCACAATGTTGACATCCACCTCGGGCGGCGGCACAAACGCTCCCCCTCGGATCGTGAAGCAGTTTTTTACATAGCAATAGCCTTGAGCAATAACTGAAAGCCGACATCTCTCCGGATTCACGTCGCGAGAGGTAATTCGCTCCGCAACCTCCTTTTGAAACGAAAGGGTCATTCGGACACGACCATACTGCCAAGCACTACTCTTCCTTGATATCTGGAAGACATACGACAACAGTAAAACGAAAATGCGTAATTCAATTGATATAAAAATAGAGGTAAATAACGGATCCCAGCAGAGCGCGAATGCAGTGTCGCTTATTGTACAACACATTTCAGTAAATTAAATTATTAAATAATTGTAAAATAAAAGTAAAATGATTTCCTGTAAATTGCTCCAGATATAACAACACGCAAAGTATATGTTATATATGACTGACGAAAAGCGAGTGAGATCAGTGGAGCTTATATTGGTAAAAAAAAAAGACATTTTTATTAATTATGCTTCATTCAGATACTTTTTAGGATTATTTTAGGCTAAATACAGTTCAATACAAAAGGCTATCATATTCTACGCGCTTTCTTATTTATAACTTAATAAATACTACACCATATGAAGCCATTTTATGATGAGGATTGTTGATATAGAAAACGGCAAGTTGCCGATTAGGTGAATATTAGGTGGGATTCCTTCCCACGGTTTGGCCTTCTCTGCTGGAATAAGATCCTCAAGCTTGCTATTTAGGACGTCACCGTGAACGATCTGTAAGCCGATATAAAATTAAAACGTGGAGAAGCAACAAAATAGTGTCACCTGTGTAACACCGAATGGTTAATAATCGAATGACTGATACATATTTCCATCTGTGTTAGTCAGTCAAAAACATCTTTTATTTCCAAAAAAATTAACAATCCTTGACTTTTAGTTGTTCTACTTAATATGAAAATTTACCACTTACAAACTTCATCTAAAGAGTTTAGTGTTCTAAACATCCTATGGATGTTTATAAATGGTTAGTGTATTGTGCAAAAATAGTTTGCCGATTATAACTGAAGTGATAACTCTTATATTTGAGTCCAGTTTTTCAAACCGAACCGATGAATTGTGGAAGCCTTCTTTTTATAAAAGTGCGTTCTATTAACAGATATATAAGTTTGAAAAGGAACAGAATATTTGACGTCTTTATTCTATAGGGATTTTAAGTAGCACAAGAAGAAACGGGATAACCAACTTGCTTTCTATCTACACCTTAACTGATTAAAGAAAAAAATTTCGGTTTCCTTAGACGTTTAGGCTTTTGCGTCCAGCATCGTTGAACTACACCTCCATGAATGTTATTTCTACTGAGCTTTTACACACCTTTAGCTTGTTGTTGGTAGCATTAGCAAGCAGCTCTAAAGCGGCCATAAACCTTTTATCTTTCTCAATGACGACAACAGATTCAGCACCCTGTTCAAAGATAGGCCGAGTCAGACACCCTGGTCCGGGGCCGACCTCGATGACATGAGCGCCTTTCAGGCTGCCTGTAAGCAAAACATAGTAAACAAATCTATAAGCTAATAGCACCTACTTGTGTACTGAATTTATAAGACTGACCCTAGATAATATTACATATACAATTCCAGTAAGCTCTTTCCGTATTATAGAGACTGTGCTTATGAACAATAACGAACATACTGTGTATTATCGTTCACTCAGCTGGTGAGCATGTCGTATATTTCTTTAATCAAACTGGTCCTCACTCGGACACCGAATCTTTTTTCTATCGTAATAGTTTTTAATCACATATACCTGAAGACCTGACGAATTTTGAGCAAATCTTGGGATCAAGTAGAAAGTTCTGTGAGAGCTGTTTTGTTGCTCTAAGCCGATAAAATCGAAGAAGATCAGCGGGTGTCGGAAGAGGCGGAAGACGATACAATGGCTTTTTACTTAAACGGGATGCCACCGACATCTTTGAGTAGTTGCCTTAGATTTCGGGCCGTACTCATATAGTGCCTGTAGTTTATATGGGCTCTAGTACAACATTTACAGGAAAGGCTTTAATTATGCATGTCTATGAACTCTAAAAACATTCCGACCAATTGAAAAATTCAAACGTAACTGTTAATTAGCATTTCTACTATTGTAATCATCAATGTACACATTGCTTTCGAAAATAGATATGAAATTACAATAATAATAATATATATATAATCAAATATTAGGTTTTATTGTCATTATGAACTTTTGTATAACTAATTACAACGAAATGTTGTTTATAAGTCTTCTTCCTACATTCTAGTGACTTTGACTAATATAATACGGTCGATGATGTTTCATAGTTGAATAAAGCATTTATGACTATTATGCCTTGTTTTCCTCCTATAAAGTGTATCCCATTCATAGTGTAAATGGTTGCCTTATAACTTTTTTTTTATTTTATTTTATTTAAAATTTATTTTAAATGAGTCAATTGATTTATTAATGGTTCTTTAATTTCCAAACACGACAATTTATACGTAATAATTATGTTGTTTATAAACGTCGATTTACTACACTGATTGAGCGATAGAGTGTCATCGTTATATGATGTACCAGCAAACGTGACTTCATTCCTCAAAGCATGTTCTGCCTTTTAATAATGGCAGCCTTACTTTTTGATGCAGCTTTTACACACGGCCACGGATATAGAGAAATTGAACGAATAACGTACTTCCTTTACTCTTTTTTCAAACAAAAAATCTTCGATTGCTTTCGCGCACGGCTTTACTGCATGGTTCGCACTTTCGGGAACTGTTATGGTGCTATTGCTCCGTTCGATGCTGTGCAGGTGCTTGTTTACATCTGTAAGCTCTGGTGTCGTCTGCCACTCAGATAATTTCGAACGCATCGGCATGGTGTGAATACCCTTTTCAATAGTATGACCTCCTAAATTGCTTCAATTGTTCTCACAAGATGTCACTGAATTGTTGTCAGGTTAAGCAGCGGAAGCGTTGATTAAGATATTAAGAAAAATTCCACGGTCCTGCAGTTAAAAACAGCTGTTGCTTTCATTTGCACTTGAAGCGAAAGACTGCAAATTACAATAAAAATCTGAAGTCGAACGTAGTGAATGTAGTAACCGTTGTTCTTTTCTTAGTGATAACTTTAAGGTGAACGTCAGCAAGTGCCTTTGCTCGCCATGAGTGATCTAAATATAATTGTTTATGAAAATGGCTGCAAAACACCAGACCATGAGGTGTTAGCGTGTATAAGAAAAGCATTTAAACTCGGCTTCAATACGTTGGCTCTCAATGTAATAATTGGCGAAAGTGAATTATCTACAAAACAACCCTTGCCAAAACCAATCAAGTTCGACATTCCTGAATTCTGCCTTAAGGAAGCTCGCTCACAGGGTAGAACTCTAAAAGTATGAAAAAAAAAACACGAAACGTTTATTCACATTATCATATGGTCTTTATATACATATATCATTACATGAGTCACTACAAAAATCGACGTTACTTAATATTAAAACGAACTGCTTCTGGGAAACAAAATGACGGTAATAAGATTTGTACCCTTTCGCACTTTTTTCATTTAGCTATTGACACGCCTGTCTGGAAAGGTGTCTGATAACCAACAGGCACATAAACTTCAACATAATCCTATCTCCTGTGAATACGACTTGCTCGCAGCTTTTCCAACAACACACGGACTACTTAACTCGATTATCGATCAGGTAGGTTTTATCGCTGTTACCGGTTTCCTGCTTTGCATTATTTCCAAAAAAAGAGCAACTAACAAATTTGCTTGTGGCATCATTTACGTTAAATAATTTATGTTTAAAAGTAGCTCTTGAAATGCGTACTTTTTGTTGACACGAGTACGTCATTGTAGAAGCATCGGAAAAATCGGTTATTTATAAATAATTACAATAGATTAAAAACAATCATATAATACTAATACTTATTTTTCATTGACCACAAAATAGTCTTTAACGCGCCAAAAGGGCCAGACCATAAAGGACGGAAGTAGGAAAAATACGATTAGTTCTTGTACGAATTTCCATTTCTCTTATCGACGCTTCAGGGTGGTGTGGACATACTTTTTTATCCTCTGACCGAGACGTATGCGTTCCCCAAGAATAGCTGTATATCGTACGCCATACAGAAAGGAATCTTTTACGAGTTGGCGTATTCGCCGCTGCTGGGTCCAAAGCGCGCGGTTGCCCTGCGGAGTATGCGGCGTTTAATGCATCATGAAAGGACAGGTTTTATATTTTCTTCCGGGACTTCCAGTCCTGAGTTTCTCCGAGGTGGGTGCGAACTTTAATTTTCAGGCATCAATGTCAATAAAAACTACTGTGCTCATCACTTATGAGAAAGCTCACTTCATTGGTGTCAATTATACATTGTATCATAGGAATAGTATAAAAAAAAGAGGTATTGAAGTTCATAGCATGTGCCACTAACGCGACATTTTAAAAACTATGCCGTCCAAAATGCGTTTACACATATTTACCTTCTAAAATACTTTTAAATAGCTTATGCAATGGTCCTGATTGTAGGATCTTGAATTTTTTGTCTCTTCACCCCCATTTACCCTAGTGGTCTGCTTAAGAATCTACTTTTCATACAGACATAGAACATTGGAGCACTCATGAACGTCACACCGATGTTGTTACAAAAAACGAAATCGCAGACGTGTAAGGTGTATGTTAGAGATCAAGGAGTCGTTACGATTGAAATCAAATTGGTGTTAGGATCGAGCCGCCTAGTGCAATCCTTGATGGCGACTCCAAATGTAAAACTCAAAGCATTTATTTAGATAGTTCAGAGTGAGTTAATGAGATCATTTTGTTTATAGCATTCCACTGAATGTACATATTGCAGACAAATATACATGGCCGCAAATGGTAAACTATTGATTTGTTATTGCTTTTAGCGTAAAAAAAGAGTCAAAACACATTCTTTCTTGTCCAAATCCTTTGACAGGCCCATTAGACGTAAGCTTTTTGGGCCACCTGCTGGAGCTCGAAGCGGACTATGCTCGTCGTTTAGTCTGGGATGCGCCGTCTAACGTATTAGTTCATGCGGAGACACGCCGAAGAAAGGATCGTGGTGCAGTTATGGCGCAGTTTCTTGACAAGGTACCGCCTGGCGAACGGTGGCTAATCGAAGCTTGCCAGGTTAAGCCTAAAGTACAGCCAACTCAGCAGAAACAGCAACAAAAGGGGCAAAAACAGGCAGCGGAAACTCAAAAACAAGAAGTCGATGATGACGGTACCGATGTCAGAGAAACACCAGCATACAAACGGCAACGCACAGAGTAGAAGCTAATTCATATAATAAATATATAAACATTAGTAGATAAACGCAGAAAATAAGACGTGATAAATTCAACGGTCCATTGAAGTAATCTGCTGTAGGAAAGTCGCAAGCAGCTGTAATTTTATTCAAGTTTAACAAACTATGTATACATGTGGAGTAGAATACAATACCAGAAAGTTAAATAAATTTTTCCTAAAAGGTTTTTATTGATAAAAATGACCTTGTTACATACAATTACGAAGAGTACTGTTTGTTGCCTAGATGTACGAACAATAAAAGCAATCATGCGTAGTTTTCAAAGCGACGTTATCGCTAATTGTTAGCCGGTTTCATGCCCCACAAATGGTATGAGCAATGATATACTGACAGTCAGATGATCTCTAATGAAACGAAGATTTACCTTTAATTAAACTGTTTCGGTGCGGCAATCTAATTAACCTGGTAGACCCTTCGCCCTAGAAGACGCTAGGAGAATTATTGGCGAATCTAATTGATCCTTTTGACGGCTGTCAATGCAGAGATGCTTAGTTACTTTCTGACACTTATATAACATGCAATTATATATATTAATAATAAGCGTTAATAATAATAATAATAAATATGTTAATAATAAGCGTATTTTCATAGCAAATCTTTATTCATTGATCTTATTTTATAAGCTTGAAATAAACAGTTGCGTTTGCGATTGATTAAGGTGGACAGTTGGGATTAGAGTTTACTGCAAGTGTGCGCCATCTACCAAAAATAATTAATCGATGCTCAGGGATCTCGCATACCTGTTATCTAAATACGCCATTATAAATCCTCTAAATTCCATTAAGTCAAAAAAATCCTATAAGGAAAAATGGTAACCACTTAAGTATTAGAACGAGTAGCGATGCAAGGGCAAAGGAAAGTAGGAATTTATTCTACTGCAATTAGACGCGATTAAAGCGCCTCATTAGCGTAGCAAGTAGGTTGCAGTGAGGGTTGATGGGCATGATGAATATCTGCAATAAATCTTTCTTAAAAGTCATTATTTGAGTTTCTATGGGAACAGCACATTGACTACAAGATAATTTCATGTTCAATTTCGATAATATGATCACAAACGCAACATGTTGCACAACACTCCTATAAGACAAAAAAGGTTTATTTTGTTACATCAATTTTCACGTCAAATGTCACATCAACTGACATGAATATCGTTCTACTAGAAATTTCGTTCCAACGGATTAGTTAACTCAAAAACGCTTGTATAAATGGCTGCCTTCAAACTCAGTGTGATCGAGAAGTAAGTGAATAATTAGTGTATTAATATTAACAGTTATATATATATATATATATATATATAATTAATAGTTTCGACAACCTGACCACCAAAAATTTTACAGCACCATCACAGATACCGTTACACACAGTCGTTTAGCTAATTAATGGTAAATTAGAATGAGTTTGAATAAATCCCAATTCTGCAATATTCTTAATTATTATTGTAAGCTATGCAAAAGAAATTCCTTGGCATCTACCCAGCCTTTTTCAAATATTAGGTAACTATAAAAGACCCACCAGTCTTAGAGACTTCATATTTTCGACATTTTCTTAATATGTTTATTGGATACACATAGATTGGTATATAAAAATACTGTAAGGTTCGAATGAATTTGCTCTCTGAGACTTATTGATGCAGCTGTTATAAGTTTGATCTCCGTCGATAACTATACGACGGGCCCATCGACCTAAGAACTGAAATTTCCTGATTGAAATTGAGCGTAAGTTCTACCAGTGGTTAACAAGGGCCATATATAGCAAGAGGTCGCTTTGTCTGAGATCTTTCACAATATCGCTTACCTCCGTTGCTACCATAATATTAATTATTACCTACAATTACTTTAAGATTTTGTTACAACATGCATGCTATAATCAAGTCGTGATATTAATGATACTGATAGCGCATGGCTTAATTAGTTATTCGGTATATTTATTTTTATTTATTTCATTGGTGATATAGGCCAAGTGAAATGTTTTACAACTGGAGCTTCTTTACCGTTTCGTACCATTCTTCGAACCTATTGTACTGTTTGGCGAAGAACTCCCCATATTTGCGGGCTAACTTCGTGTCGGCAATGTGGATCATATCCTTGTCAATAAAAAAATCCATATCAGATCCAGTCTGAAACTCACCGTCGAGTGAACCACCGCCGGTGCAGACTACGTTGCTCATCAAGTGCTTAAAGCACATAAGCTGTCGATGCGAGTGCTTAAGCAGATCTTGCTCCGAACAAGCTTTACCCTCCTCGATAAGTGACAGAGGAGGCGAGACAAACTTTGTCAATTTTTCTACCGGCATAGTTGTATACAGCTTAAGGAAACTACGCATGTTGGGTATGTTCATCTGAGCAACAACTTCACCACGAAACGCTCTCCACTGTTGCTGTTGCGGTTGTGCGCTTAGCGCCTCGATCTCTTCGTGCTTCATGTTCTGGATGTCGTACGTAAACGGACTGACCGGACTCAGAAAACGTGGGCATCCGGCGCAGAATTGGCGCTCGAACGTGTCCAGGTCACCCTGCGACATTTTCATCATGTTCTCGCTATGCTTCAGCTTGAGCTGTTGCAGGACAGACTCGTCCATACGCTGTGGGTGGAGCACCATGCAGATTGAGAGCAGCGCGTACATTTTCTCCATCTGATTGTTCATCTGACGCAGTTGATAGTTACGGGATGATTGGAACGACGTCTTGGTACGGCCGATGTATACGAGAACGTCACTGAACGTGCGGATAGCGTCCTCGTATCGGCGCATCATCATGTACGCAAAGCCGACATAGTAGTAGGTCGACACCTGACACGCCGGAACGCGAGAAAGACCTTTACGGTTAAGTTCGAGGTGCTGAAGCACTTTGATTGCTTGATAATAGTCGCCAAGCTGTGAGTGCAGACGAAGCAGAGCGATAAGCGAGAAATAGCCAAGCATCTTATAGAGCGGACGAGAGCCGTACTCACCAGCAACCTCATCCGGATTTCCGCCCTTTGAGAAGACCTCTAGCTGCTGATTAATATTTGACTTCTGCACCAGCGAGTGCAGAACATTTAGGACAGAGTGTACGTTCCACATCTTTGGATGGGCCTGGCATAACGCCATGTCATCGTCCGACATCTTGTGAATGTTATAAAGGAACGTGGAGAAAGACTGAAACTGATACACAAAATCGTCCATGATTTCCCACAGCCATTGATTAGGTAGATCGAGAGACACCGGACCTTGTGACGATAGAATGTAGTTGAACAGGTTCACGTAGTTGTAGTAACTACTAAATCGGTCGTCCAGCGTAACCTCATTTGAGGTAGTGGCCGTCGCATAGATCTGTCGATAGTAGAGTTCTTTGTAAATAATAATTAGAAGCTCGTCGTCTGTGAGGATTTCGACAATTTCAGGTGCGTTTGGTGGGGGCAACTTGTTGTCATATTGGTCCATCAAGTTAACGAGAGACCTCTCATAAATATTTTGCATCTCGGCGAGATTGCCCTCGCGGATAGCTTGACCGAGGTATAGCAGGTTTAAGTGCATAGCCTCGCTCATTACATACTTATGAGGCTCGAGCTGGTATAACCCATCATCATCGTCATAGTACTCTTCGTCGTATTGATCGTTATCCATCTGGAATTGCAAAAGAAAATGCGAATATGTTTGTTTTACCGAACGCTACTTTACTCGCAGCCTCAATATTATGCTTTCATTATTATGATTAACAAGTGCCGATAACAGCACTCCTCACACACACACTTCTGATGGGTACTTTATGGAAACCTATGATCAATTGAACTACCTAGGATTCATTTTCAGCGCAATATATATATATATATATATATGTATGTTCCGCACTCGGTCATATCTGGAGTGTATTTGGTAATATGATCACAACAATGAACGTTCTACCGTTTGCTTCCGTTTGTTAGGTGTTCATTATGTTTTAGAGGCTTAGCAAATGTGTGTGTGCAGAAAACATCAAGCCTTTGTTTAACGTATGGCTGTAGTGAGAAAGAATGAACCATAGCCACAAAGACAATGGATAGAGAACGATGAAGCTTAGAGATGAATACTACGCCAGCTTAAGATTAATTAATAATAACTAACCTTGACATACGAGTAAAAGTCACTAAAATACGAAAGCCTATGTTGAAACTGTCGGTTTTTTAGCCGTCACTACACAACAGTAGCACACTACACGTTCGCCGAACTTCGACCACAATGTGCCCCTAGCGCTATTCACATGTCCATTGACCTTTTTTTTTCATAATTAAACCGTGCCGGCACTCTGTGTCCCAGAAAAACAAAGCACCGTTGACACAATTAACAGCTATATTTATTCTTCGATTGAACTAGTCGAATACTTCTTAAATCAAAGATGTAACGAAGTATATTGGACATGTCATTAGCCGTTCGTCAATACAGCTTTAATGGGCCAATGTGTAATTCATAAGACCAGTGCGCCCTCAGTGCGAAATGTCGTTCGGAGGCCGATATGCCGATGGTAAGAATGTACAAATGGAATCAGGCGACGAAGATTTGACGGACGACATCGAAACAGTTCAGGTCACATTAGCCGGAGTATCGTGCGAATTCTGCGACAAGGTACCTTTGCAATAATTTTATGTGCGACGGTGCCCAGAATGGCAACAATCGCAGCAATTGCTATAGACGCCTCGTGGGCGGCGGGCTTTTCAAATTTTCATAGACAGGCTCATTTTAGGCCAATATTAAGGCATAGATTAGATTTAAGTCAAATATGCTAAACAATCACGGCTCAGCTATTACGCACCGCACGCGCCATGAAGGCATCTTTTTCTATAGCAATTTCGCGACATTTTTTAGAACTGTCACAGTAAATATTCTATGACACAAAACAAGTGCATTTATGACAAAAGTGATTATCGATGTAGTCCCGTAACAACAGCGATATAAAGGAAAATGTTTCCTTTATTTTCACCGTTTTTTCACAGATATTGTTAGAACACTTCGAAAATTATTCGATAGAATATTAAGATTAGAGGAATATCTACTTGATTCGAAATTATTATTATAAAATCTTATATTTGCAGCATTGCAGAGGTTTATATATGGGGCTAAGTTAGCTTTATGATGTTACGTTCAACTTTATTACTATAGATGTACACCTTAAAAATTTGCACGTCGTGCACTTTTTGTGGCTACAATGTATGTGGTTGTGCGTCATACCTTAGCAGCTAAACCTTCGCAAAAAGTAAATAAAATCAGAGATGAGCAAACTTTTATAACAACAAAGATAAACTTTTATTAACATTTGGGCATTTACACTATAAAACAACGATAAAATGTGTCACAGATCGTTAGAGCTGATCGAATATATCGGGTTAAATGATCAGTAATATAACTGACTCACTGTAAACACGATAGTCATAAGAATCTTCGAGACAAAACGCACAGCATATGACAGCATACATATAAGTACTATTTTCGCTACGACATTTTAAGGAAGAATTTATTACTTTTTGCAGCTTTCACTATGCTTCTTTAGCACTGGAAAAGTCATGTAACTGCAGGTTACTTGCGCATACCTTACAGCTAACTGAGTTAAAACTACCCCTTAAAATATATACAGAATTAAATAGGCCTAAGACAACCACTCTAAGGGACACCAATGGGGAGTGTTCACAGCAACTAACGCTGCCTTTGGCTCGCACCTAAAATGGACACTCGTATAGATGGTTTGGTATTTAATTTATGGGATTTATATAAGTTTTAATTTGGATGCAAATTGCACAAAATTTCGCTGTCAAAACTCTTAGGCAGAGTGACGTCAAAAGCTTGTTTTCGTTTATACGAGTACATTAGTGTTGGGCCATATTACCTGTGTAGTCGTTGATTTTCCTTTAATAAAACCGTAGGCCCTGAGAACAATTAACAGAAAAAAAAATAAGAGCATTATCATATTCAAACATTTATAGTATTTTCCGCATCAGGCAAACAATGTGCATCGTGTGGCTTTCACCAAAATTGTTCATTTTATTACAAACGGGATAAGAAAAACAATATAAATAAAAGCAGAACCTTAAATATTTGTTGAGTAGTTTGAGTACACACAGGGCAGGAAAATTAGTGTAAAGTAAAGAAACATCTGTAGTTTGGTGGCTCTAAATGAACGAAGTCGATTCCGTTAATAGTTTTATGTTTAAATCCATAGATATTAAAAACACGAGCGATTACTCACTGGAATTAATTAAAAACCTATTAGTCTACACATACCACCATATTTGATTTATATGATATTTTTGGCTCTGACTTTTCCCGAGGCATATAATTACGCAGCTCTTTAATACGATTACAAAGCGGAATAAAAACAAGCATGTGGTAAAGTAAAACTATTCGAAACGTTTGATAGCGATAAAAAAAATTAATACTTAAAACTTTACTACTTTGTTTATGCCACATTTGGATTGCTACTTGATTAACGCCTAAGGTATCAAAAATGGAATGTCGGTCCTACCCTTCATTTTAGGTTGTCCAAACGAAGAATGGCCTTATTAAACATAAAAAACGATTTCATCCCGAAGAGCGCATGCGTGCATTCAAGTTCAACTGTAGCGAAGGTTGTGATGTAGCATTCTCCAGTCTCAGTTTTTTAAGGGAGCACTACAACGATCACCACGGACTTGAAGCCAATGTGTAAGCTAAAATTGTCTCGAAATATGTTCTATCTCTATTTATGAAAACATGGAAGCTAGCGTTATCTTTCCATTCATTGCATGAATGAATATGTTATATTTCGCACGAATTGTACAAATCCACATAAGAATATACTGACTTTAAGACAATGTTGAACAATGTTGAATGAAATTAGTTAAAATGCAATTTAAGCATGGTAAACTGTTATTCCGCTGCTATTAGAAAGTTCGTGTCAGATGCAACGTGTGTCGGGGCGTGATGTGCAAATAATAACACGTCCTTTGGGATTCAATGACAAGAACTTAATGTTTCCGATTGTTATATTATAGTTACAATCCGTGTTATCATTGTCTGCGGTGGTTTATACATACTCTTCCACCTTGTTGCTGACAACGATTTTGTAGGGTAAAAGCACAATTCCAATCTTGGGATGAATTTTATATATACAAGGAGAACGAGGAGCAAGAAACGCACTCGAAACTTGTTGTCAAGGACAGGCGTTCTGCAGGTCAAAGGGGCCGCATTCGGATTACCTACTGTTGTCACAGGTATTCCAATAATTGGCAGTAATCCTTTTATTGTACATGCGTATGTTGCAATACTAGACTTGAGTAACCCTCTACTCGCAGCAGCCTTCAGCATTAAACGTGTATATTTAATTATTAAAGCTTTGATGATCTGCCTGAACATCTGGATTTTATATAACGGCAGTTTGAAGCATTTCCAGTACTTTGATTGAAAAAATACAAATTCAATTGTCTCTACTGTAAAGTTTAGATATGGAAGCCACTGTGATGTTCTTTTATTCTATATTCCGTAGACCGAATGCGGTTCGTCTAGAATGTGCAAAAATGTATCCGACTGAAACCACTGTCGAGTCGTATTAATATTTCCAGGTCTGGCGAAGAAATCGCGACGAACAAACGCCGTCGTACGCGGTCACGTTCTGGCCTAAGGGAAGGTGTTATTTGTACAGCTGCCATGAAAGTCTACGTTCTTCCCGATGGAAAGGTCGACATGACGTATTTCCCAGAACACTGGGGCCACACTGGTGATATTCGATTGTTTCTTAGCAAGGAGCAACGGCAAGAGATCGCTCGACGACTTAACAGTGGAAACGATCCCGACGAAATTGTTCAGGAGTGCTCACGTAGTGATAATCCCCGTTTACGCGCTGTCGACCGACATACGGTGTATAGAGTAAGCAGTTACACAAATCACGTAACATACTATCTTTGTCTTATGTATGAGTCGAGTTTGTATCGAGAGTGCTCCTTATCATGGTAACATGTGCATGAAATTTGCATAATTGTATGTATTACCTGGCACTCATTCACCCAGAAAGAGGTAGCACCTGGATGCATTACAGGGGACGCCAAATTCAGGGAGTAGCTACTTCAAGTCTGCTAACGCGTATATATACATAAAGTATCGCAATCAAGAAGTATATATTTGTCAGATGAATTTGGAAAGCACAATAAAGTATCAATTAAAAAGGTTCTCTAATTCAAAATAATTTATTCGAATGAAAATCACAGGAAAAAAGAAGAAAGGATAGACTTCTTGGATGGTCACTTACAACGTAACTAGCTTTTTGTTCAGGTTGCTCGTGATTTCGGAATACCGTGGGTGTGGGGCAGGCAAGGCCAGAGATTATCTCAGGAGCAGCGTAAAACTCGGATCATCTCAGCAATAAGAACATGTCAATCGAAGGTTGAACCTGATCAGGAAATTGGTATTATTGCAGAGGAAGGAGTCGTGCGAGGCGAGCAGGCAACGGAAGAAGATTTGGCGGTGCAAGAGTATCTAAACTTTTATGTCTATACAATTTATATGCAATATTTTTTTTAAGTGAAACCAAATGACCTGTGTCAACTGATCAATCTTAGTGGCAATCGTAATTATAACGATATCTATTGTTGTCTTCCCTGTCTCATTAAATTGTACTTAAGTTAGCATGCGTCTTATTGTGATGATACGATTTTATACTACTCCCGGAACGGCATGCATATCTAGCTGTAGGCATAAAATCAATTATTTAAAGCTTATCCTTTTGTCTACGTTGGTGGATAGAGTGGACAATGACGAAGCTGTGCAGCTTCAGCAACGTGCTTTGGAGTGTTTGTCAAGATTAAGCTCCAAACTACTAGCAGGCACTATCAACCTTGCTGAAGATGACGTAACCACTTTGGAAAATATCGAAGAAAGACTAGAGCAACGGGAGCAAGTCAGGGAGATTAGCGAGGATTTGCCGCAAGAGGGAACCACTTGTATCTTAATTTTGGACGCGCAAAACAGCGTATGTAACCTATTTTCACCATTGCATTTTCATCTGTGAGAGATTATGGTCGTACCAATTCTAGCTAATAGATGCAACATAAATAGCGAAGGCAAACATGAAGCTATATATACGAAGCTGTCACAGACAGAAGCAGTACAGACCAGGTTGTCTAGCGCTATCATCCAAGTTAAAAACGCATACTACCGATCGTTGTTATGTTCCGTAAAAACTGTTACCATTTTTAGTTATTAGAATTAGTCTTCGCTTCCACATCACTGTCGAGCTGCCGTTCATAACATTTTAGATTGCGCGATCAGAGTCAGTCAGAATCAAACTTTGCAAGAACTTACCTTTTCGATCGCGTAGAGAGTTTAAGCCAAAAAACCGAATGTACTTTAAATGTGTACATAGAAATGCTACTTTATGTATGAATAGTGATATTTATAATCGAATCGATAGATTATAAGTCAGGATATTGTAAAGAGACTTAGTACACTAATTAGGTAGTACCTAATGGCAATACACTACTTAGGTAGTAGCTAATGGCTACTGTTTCTTGCTACATCCATTCTTATTTTTATTTTACAGCAAGGTATTGAGTTACCTGTTGTGGGCACAGAGCCACCGAAAGATCTGAATGTATCGATTATTAGCTGCGACCCACCGGTGTCAAGAAACACATTTGTTAGGAGTCATCAGAATTAATCAGATTTTCGACATAATTAGAAATGACCAATCATAAACTGAATATGTTGTAAGGATTTTATGAAAAACAACTTGTTATCTGTATACGATCGTGGTCCTAACAGAGTTCCCAATATATTGTTGGGTCAATTGTTTGTGATTAGGCAAGTGCTTGCTCATATATAATAGCTTAATAACGACAATTGAACACTAGGATTTCGCCATAATGTATATATAAAGTATATATGAATAAATCTAATATAGGTCTTACACGCCGAAAACTTTATTTCTTACGATATCAATTCGTAAGTAGTACCATCCTCGCTAGCCAGCCCGATATAGTTCAAATGAGATTGTACAGCGAACAGCAGCTCTTATAACAGATTTTAATTGCACATTGCTTTTTTTAATAATTATTTTTATTCTATATCATATTTTTATGATTTATGATAATTATTTTATTAAGATACATCTATTAGTTTTGCAGTCAAATGCAGAAGGAATACTATACTACCTTTGAATGCCCTCAGTACAATGACCATTTATCTGTTAAGTTTGAAAAAAAACAATCCGAAAAGTACGCAAAATTATGTCGCATTTATTCAATATACTTTTTTAAATTATATTCTGCACACCAAACGAAATCACTTTGCTCCGCAAACATCTTCACATTTTGGTTAAACCGGGCGAACAAATTCCTCATTACATCTGTATTTTTATATTATTAATTAGCACGTGTTATATTGTGATCATTTTAAATATTATTGGCTGCAGGAAACACACGCACATAGTATTCTATCTGATTACAGCTCTACTTGAACAACAAGTCGTGGTCTACGTGAATTAGATACGCGCTTAGTGTATTATATTCGGGGTTTTTTTACTTTAAGTTTCACGGTGTTTGGGCAGACTCGCCTCGTCATCATATCTTGCGCTTATGTATATTCTAAGAGACGTTATGAGCTCAATTAGCTGGGCGTTTTGTGATCGAGAATAAGTTTTTCGGGAAAAAATTGGCACCCGGCAGTACATCGTTTGCAAGATCAATTGCAGCCTAGCAAATAATATAGCGGGCAACTTTTTCTGAGTGAAATACACATTCTGTTGCATTACGTTCATCCATTGGAAATCCGCCATTGACCTGCACTTTAACCTGTTACTGCCGCCTTTTTGACGACCACAAAACAAGAACCCACTTATCGTTCGTGACTCGCCAGCAAACTATATTATTACTATTATTTGTTAAGTCGTTTTATGCGAATACGATGTCTCCCGAAAAACTTACGACGCCATAGGGCCGCGCAAAACCTTTCAGCTGGGTAGACATCTTGACCCGTTTTAAGAGTTCCCAAAACCGAATATCGAGCGTAGTCATTTCCGTTCGAATCTGTGTTGTACCAGATATGTGTAAGCCATCTGCAACAAAGACAAATAATTAGTAAGAGAAGAATGGAACCATCGTCATTTGATCTTTAAGTATTTGCGGTGATTTCGGTGCAAGAAAGATTTCATAAAGCACAAAAATACGATCGAATATTAGAAAAATACGCGAAGTACTGCTTACCCGTGACGAGACAGCTAACGAGATTTTGTAAACAGCACATGGTGTTGTTAGAAACTGCGTACGAATCCATGGTCGCCTCTGGCTCGCTTTCGTTAGCCTTGTGACTTTTGTCGTTGACGAGGTGTGGGGTTGTATCTCCTCTCAGAACGCTCCGTAGCTCCTTCTGGTGCTCGAGGAGAAGACCAGAATACGCAGGAACGGAGAGAACAGGCGTTAGAGCCGTAGCTGCGCAGCCTGGCCGGGTCGTCAGAACCCGCTGTGGATTAAGTCCAATTCGAACAGTGGTTCCGGTGCAGTTGATATTGTCGGTACGTGAGGTTGGGGCGGTGGTAGTTCTTGGAGTAACGGTAGGCGGTTTGGCTACGAGTGATATTAAATGAACGACTGCTACGGAGGCGGCAACAGTGAGCAAACACGCACAATAACCAACCAATGAGACAGTGGCAACCTGTAGAAATAAAATGAATAAATATTGTATTTTGTGTAATGCATTGATAGAGGTGTTTTTTTTTTAATTAATTTTTGTATGTAGAGTGTATATAGACAGACAATTATAAAACTAGAAAGTACAAAAAAACGGATGACCTTTGCTGCCTACTTCAGTTCAGCCGCGGCACGGCAATTATGACCTATACCTTCAGAACGTAGTCACAAAGAATGTTGTAGATGGCGGCAAGAGTGCGCGGATTGCTGGCAAGAACTTGCAATTCGGTGTACGTGGCATTACTGATTTGTGATGGGAAAGTAGTCGAAGTTGGCATATAGTGTTGGCGCTTGGCGAGTTCCCGAAGGGCGATTCTCTGTTCAATATCCTTTAACACCGTACCGTATTCCGCTGGACGAACCTTTATCGATCATGAACCAATAATCATCATTTAAACAAAAATCATAGTAAAATATCAAACTGGATGGCGAAAATACTTATATTTTGTTGGGCTTATAGATCAATTGTAACATGTTGAATGAAAACCTAAATCGATCAGAGAAACCTAGACCTTTGCTACATTTCCTCTTACATTACACGTGTACATTTGCCTCGTAGATGGCACGCTCTTAATCCATATGCAATCATAACAGAAAGTCATCGTAATAGAAAACCCTA
Source organism: Varroa jacobsoni (assembly GCF_002532875.2). Classification (NCBI taxonomy): domain Eukaryota; kingdom Metazoa; phylum Arthropoda; class Arachnida; order Mesostigmata; family Varroidae; genus Varroa; species Varroa jacobsoni. The sequence goes on from NW_019212977.1 coordinate 348,205, forward strand.
AGCTTACTCACAAATAGATTCCAGTTGATCGCTCCTAGAAAGCGCCTTTCTTCGCGGTTGAGTGCGGAAACCTCGAGATCAGCGGCTTTGGCCCATGCGTCATTATAAACCTCGTCTTCAACGCCGTCATCATAGAGAAACTTCGAGGCGACCATCATCGAGACGAGAAAAAGGTCGCAAGAGTTCGTTTTAGCAAGGTATTGCGGATTGTACGTGCGAAGTCTGTCTGCATACACCATTGCTAAGACAACGGACGCCGGAGTAACGCATGCATTCCTGCGAAATTATATAATTAGGAAATCATTCTTAGCAGAAAAATCAATTCTGGGTTGTTTCGTGTCGAATATTGTTTCATGCTCTCCGATAATAGTCAGATTTTTTTAGAAATTCAGTTATTGACGCAAGTATAATAAGCCCAATAACTTAAATAATCAGTGCAAATAAATGGCAAAATTTGTTATCTTTTCTTTGTATAAAATCTGAACGGAAACCGTAATATTTATAGATACGATGTAGGGGAAAACTTTACCAAGTCGTGAAAAAATATGGAGTTAAACAGCAATCAATACGAAACATGCAAATGAAATGCAATCTATATTGTCGAACACTACACCCATCTAAATTCTTGACAATTTGCTCTATTTTTTAAAACAGGGTTTCCCATCGCTGACTACCTACTGTCCTTTTTACGATAGACCTCTGCGCCGCTATTTTGAACTGGTTTAAATACCTAATAAGATAATTGGCTTAATATCAGGTTAATGTGCAACTTCGAGGGATGAGAAGGGATCACACGCTACCACCATACCGCCACGGGGACCCTCTACTCGTAACACAACGTTCTAGCCCATGTCGTCTGTCTTCCAATAGTCAATCGCGTCGCTATATCTCGTAAACTGTCTTACCTCATAACCCGTGATGCGTAGTCCATATCAAGATACCGTAGCTCATCCGGTGGAGGAAGAGATCTCACGAAAAATTCGAGGGCAAGTGAGGTAAGTGCCAACGATGGCCGCTCAGAGTACCAAGGAAGTTCACCGTAGTAAAAGGTCTTACGAAACCGTTCTGCTTGGTTACCATGTTCGTCAAACAACTGAAATTGAAATTCATAAACGATCATTACCACGCCCTATGCATTCACAACTACTTAACGAAGTATCAACAGCCTACGAGTTGTGGAAGTGGGTCTTGTTTGACTCGTTGGTTTAACCACTCACAGTCAAGCTTCCCTAATTGCACACTTACGAATATTAAATTGTTCTAGGCTCTTTATGTTTACGTCAATGACCCGTATGCCAGGGGTTGGTACTGTCACGACGCCCATAGAAACATCCATTTACATTAGACCAATCATTTTATTTTGTTTGCTTATTTCGGTACCCTTGTTATAATTGTAGCCTATTTTCTGCCAGAGATGCAGTGCAACCTCCTGTCCCATCCACGTATTTCTCTTCTGCATAGTACTGGCATGTTATTTCCATTAGCAATCAGTGCGCCCTCATGGCCATTCATGGTAATGTAATAAGGTGCTTTGTCCTGATTTCAAATTGCTTTGAAGGCTTTCTTTGCGGCTATTAGTTTTTGCCCATTACTCATAGACTATGGAGGTGATGTGACTTATCTTCTTTGCACTGCACCCACATCACAGCCAATATACACACAGCTGAAGTTTTTTACTAGTGTACACTAAAGGGTCTGGGGTTAACGTAACACTGCACGATTTAAATTTACGCAGGAGGTTCACTACTCGACTTAAGTTGAAGTGCACTTTTTACAATATAACCTATCATTAAAATGTGTTATTCAAAAGTGTACCCCGAGGTGTTCCTACAAAAAAAATAGGAGAGTGTCTTTTTCGACGCTAAAACATCAATAAACCTCACTAATGCATTGTGCAGTACGTGCGAAAAAAGAAAGACATGTCTAGCTCTAGATGATGCATATGTATGCTGCTCTGAAACGAAGGGGTGGCAGGGCCATATTCTGACTGATATTTTAAGTACTGAACTTGCTCCTGATCATTTAAGTGCTCCCAGATATTAAATAAAACACCCGTGGTAAAATGCCCAGAAATACAGCATCAACATCTACACGTTTTTCTTCAGATACCTGTAAGATTGTTAAAATCGCAACCGCTCGACACATTCAACCTGACAGACTTTGATGATCGATTTTTATGGACGCTCTGAACCATAAGGGTTCACAGTTAGCGTATCTTTCATATATGCTAACAACCGATGAGGCAATATGACTACCGAAATAATTTTCCAGCTTTGATCGATGCCTCCTCTACCTCGACTGAGACAAAGATTGTTCTCCGCCTGTTACTTTTCCCATGGGCGTTACTTTAGCCAGCAGTTGCCAGTATGAAACGAGTTAAATTTAAACTAGATTTTGAACATAGACCACCGCATGGATGCCAAAGTTAGTGATAATAATAATAACAATAATAAGCTAATACGGTACCACTGTACTACCAAAAAGACTTACATCTTAACGAATTTATGTTTCATCGCTCAGCGGTTGCAGCAAAAACTCTAGTTGTCGACAACTGTATTCTGATATTAGTGTAGGTCAAAGGACGTGCAATTTTTCCAGTTGAGCAGCTTTTCAACCAAAAGGATACCTGATTATGGGATGTGAAAAGCTGCTAAAATTGGCACTGAGCATTTCGGCAGAATATCCACTTTGCAAAGATCCTTTCAGATCTTACCCTAAATAGTATTGCCTATAGCCGGCTTGACAATATTTCCTATAGCCTGCTTGAGTCGGAAATCGGAAGCCGGCAGTACGGCTTATTAATCCATGCTGTTTACTAGGCTGACACGCGCACAAAATGATTGTGGTATTAGCAACCTTCCGTGTTCAGACATCTAATAGCCTGGCGTTTGTGCTTTCGAAGAGTGTCGGTAGAAACATGGCGATTCTGGGATTATACTACACGATCGGTTATGCGAAGCTACCGGCTCTCAAAAAAAACTGCTTGGTAGGTCGTACTCCGTACGAACGGTATGCGTAAATGGTGACAACTTTTGTTTTTTTTTATATTCTTGTAATTTATGCTCTAGTTCACAGATCGTTATTAAGGTTACTAGACATCGACTACACAGCTGAATAGGAAATCAGCGACCACGTATACGTTATTATCGATTTAATCTAGTGTACTATAAGTGTCACTTACACGCATAATACTTTCTGTAGCAGAAGGCATACAAATATTAGATCGCAAAACCCAAAAAAGCAAACATAAATATTATTGATTTTTGTTTTTTCTCCTATTAAATATATCACATATATATATATATA